>NC_058409.1:78590847-78740465 GCF_002201575.2 Neomonachus schauinslandi | reverse complement strand
TTTTTTTTTTTTAACATATAATGTATTATTTGTTTCAGAGGTACAGGACTTTAGAATAAATTTAACCAAGAAGATGAAAGATCTGTTCACTACAACTCTAAAACACTGATGAAAGAAATTGAAGATTACACATACGAATGGAAATATAACCTGTGTTCTGCAACTAAAAAATATTGTCAAAATGTACATTCTACCCAAAGCAATCCACATTCTCAGTACAATCTCTAGTACAAGTCCAATGTCATCTTTCACAGAAATAGAAAAAGCATCCTAAGATGTATAGGGAACACCACAAAACCCTGAATACCCAAAGCAATCTTGGCAAAGAAGAACACAGCTGGAGGCATCACACTTCCTAATTTCAAACTATACTACAAAGCAAGAGTCATTAAAACAATATGGTATTGATACAAAACACATAGATCAATGGAACAGAATATAGAGTCCCAAAATATACCTATCCATATATCATCAATTATTTTTTGACAAAGGAGTCAAGAATAAACAGTGGGGAAAAGACAGCCTCTTCAGCCTATGGTGCTGGCAAAACTGGATATCCACATGCAAAGAATGAAACCAGAGTTTCATCTTGTAGTGTATATGGAAACCAACTCAATATAGATTAACTAAGGCCTGAATATAAGACTTGAAACCATAAAATCCCTCCAAGAAAATAGAGGGTAAGCTCTGTGACAATGGTCTTTTTTTTTTATTATTTTTTATTTTTTTTTTTAAAGATTTTATTTATTTATTTGAGACAGAGAATGAGAGAGAGAGAGCACATGAGAGGGGGGAGGGTCAGAAGCAGAAGCAGGCTCCCTGCCGAGCAGGGAGCCCGATGCGGGACTTGATCCAGGGACTCCAGGATCATGACCTGAGCCGAAGGCAGTCGCTTAACCAACTGAGCCACCCAGGCGCCCTGAGACAAATAATTTAATTGGTAAATATATTAATTCCTTTCTCCAAGTATCTCTCAAAATGTTTTAGCTGTTTCTTACATGCGGACACTTCTAGAAAGTTCAATTTTAATTTTAGATTCAAAATGAGAAACTTCTTATAGCTACAATTGAATTATGGAAATAAAACACACTCCAAATTTAATTACTATAAGGGGTAAAGCTAGATAAACTGCCAAATTTTATTTTGGATTCTACAAATTATGGGAAATCAAAGCAAGAATGATCTCTGTATATATGAATATATCAAAAACTTCTAACAATGTGAATTCTAAAATAGTAAAGAAATTGTGGTCATACTTGGTGTATAAAGAAAATAAAAAACTGCTGACAAAACCTGGGGCAATTTTCAACATTTTTTTTAGCTCCCAGATATAGATCAAAGACAGCCAGTTCCTAGATCCTAAATTCTTTAACAATTAGATACAGTACTTGTCAAGAGATTTTCATGGGCTTTGTTTTTTTTTTGTTTTGTTTTGTTTGTTTTTGTTTTTTGTAACCAGGGGGTTATATAGAAAAAGAAGGGAGGCAAAGATTGTATATACAGTTCACTTACAAGTTATGTAAACCCATCTTCAATCTCAAAGAATAGTAAAATCTGGAGCATCATTGTTTCTTGAGATTGAGGCCAAGATCACACAGAATACTGTCAGGTTTAGAAAGAAAGTTTCAAGAATTCAATTCTGAATACTACAGAAATCTAATACAAGATAACACAATATAAAGCAAATGGCATTTCTTAAAACAAAGAGGGAAGACCAAATGTGAATATCATTTACTGGTATTAAGTGCTCTTAGTAAGTTTTCTCAAAGCTTTAAGTTTATAGGCTAATTTTATCTTTCAGACCTTAAATTAGTTATCTCTTCTAAAACAAATATTTTCAGAATATATACATTACCCTATCATTTATTATTAAATACCTATACATACATCCTGAATGGTTCATGCTTTTTAAAGTATTGTTTTTATTTGATAATTTACATATTCATGATTCAAATATGAATAATATAAAGAAAAAAATAAACTTCTCCCTCTTCTTGCCATCCCCCCCAACATACTCCATATTAGAAACAACCATGTTTGAAATATTCATCTGTCCAAAACAGGGGAAGCTGGATATTTTCCATCACCTTTTATTTTTTGGCAAAATGGGATGTTTATGAAGCTGCTCAATCAAAACTCAATGGTGTAGATACTGTGAAAAGATATTTTTGAGTTTAACATTTTCCTGTAGGGTCATCTTGCAATACTCTCAACCCTAAGTCTGTATCTTTCCTTTCTCCTTTTTTTTTTAACTTTTTATTTAAATTCTAGCTAGTTAATATACAGTATATTAATTTCAGGTGTACAATATAGTGATGCAACACTTGCATACAACACCTAGTCCTCATCACAGCACGTGCCCTCCTTAATCCCTATCACCTATTCACCCCATCTCCCCCACCCACCTCCCCTCTGTAGCCATCAGTTTGTTCTCTATAGCTAAGTGTTGGTTTCTTGGTTTGCCTGTTTTCTTATCTTTACTCGTTTATTTTGTTTCTTAAAGTCCACATGATTGAAATCAAACAGTATTTGTCTTTCTCTGACTGACTTGTTTTGTTTAGCATAATATTCTCTAGTTCCATCCACATTATTCCAAATGGTAAGATTTCATTCTTTTTTATGGCTGAGTAATATTCCAGCATGTATGTATGTGTGTGTGTATACACAAACATATTCCAATTTCTTCATTCATTCATCTCCTTTCTTCTTTTTTTTTTTTTTTAAAGATTTTATTTATTTATTTGAGAGAGAGAATGAGAGACAGAGAGCATGAGAGGGAGGAGGGTCAGAGGGAGAAGCAGACTCCCTGCTGAGCAGGGAGCCCGATGCGGGACTCGATCCTGGGACTCCAGGATCATGACCTGAGCCGAAGGCAGTCGCCCAACCAACTGAGCCACCCAGGCACCCTCCTTTCTTCTTTTTAAAGGCATTATCACATAATGTTTTGGAAAAGATTTTATAAATGAATAATCTATTTTAATTTTTGTGTTTCTATTTCATATTAAATTGTAGAATTTAACACAAAGTGATTCATTCGTTAAACAATTTAAAAATTGATATAATTTAAGATACCACAGGATGTCATATAAACTTGCATATGATCCAGAGCTTGACCTATACTAGGTTTCCAAAAATCATGAGGACTCAGTGCCAATACTATTCTGCTTATTTTTGTGTGTGTTGCTGTTTGGTTTATTTGTTTTGATGTATGGCATTTTAGTGCATCAGGAAATATAGCACCTAGGACTGCCATAATTTTTTTACATAGTTTTTTAAATGAAACGAGATACAAAGGTTTAATGTGTTCCTGCCTACTCTAAAAAAAACTTTTCTTGTCCCTGAAGTGTCTTCACAGCGTCCTTACAGGCTACCTAAAATTGCATTAAAGTCCTGGGACAAAGATAAATGAGGTTCCTGCTCAAGGTACTACAAGACCAATTAGCAGCATATAAAATATAAATATGATCATAAATACATTAAAATAGAGCCTTTAGGAGAACTAGGTCAATGGCAAATGTTGAAAACGAATGAGATTTACAAGGTTAAATACCCCAGAGGGCCATAAAATAATAATTTAGAAGAAAGTACAATATATTATATTTTAAAAATGACATTTTATAACAATTATCTCATCTACAAAAAGATGCTCTACAAATCCTCAAGTTTCTAAATTAGGCTTACCATCTTTCATTTTCTCACACATATCTAGTAAAGTCCAACACAACTCCTAACATTATTCACTCTCAGAAATTTGACTTGTTGGCAAAATGTATAATAAACTACATTCCTTTCCTCTCAAATATTATTTTTTTTACGTACCATTTATTTTTTTCCTCAGGGAAAAGTGTGTGTACTTTCTACTGAGTTATATTTCTTTCTTTTTTAAGTGAGCTCTATGTGGGGCTTAAACTCAGGAACCTGAATCAAGAGTTGTATGCTCTACTGACTGAGCCAGCCAAGTTCCTTGAGTTACACTTTTTTTTTTATATTTTATTTATTTATTCATGAGAGTCAGAGAGAGAGAGAGAGAGGCAGAGGCAGAGGGAGAAGCAGGCTTCCTGCCTAGCAGGAAGCCTGATGCAGAACTTGATCCCAGGACCCTGGGATCATGACCTGAACCGAAGGCAGATGCTTAACCATCTGAGCCACCCAGGCGCCCTCCCTGAGTTACACTTTTTATGCGTTATCTTACTAGAATGTTTTTTCCATTAGGTCCCCTTTCCATGCTTGTTTTAAATGTGTGTTTCTTCTCATTATTAAGTCAAAAGTTTAGTTCATATTTCGTCTTCACAATTCCTCATGGTACCACAACTTAGCTATCACAGGACTTAAACATTTCCATGCAGAAGTGATGGCTTATGATAAAAATCAAGAGTGAGAATTAAAAGTACTCACTCTCTTTGAAAAATATCCATTGTCAGCTGTGCAATAATCAGAGTGCTTCTTTCTGCATTTAAGATTCAACCAATCCCTTTCAGCAACATCCCGGCATTATAAGTGTATCAATCGGTAAACTCAAAGTCTACTAGAACCTAATATAAAAAGAGATCTATGCTTTGCTCAGTAAAGCTGCTGCCACGCAGTTATGGCTCTTACTTGTTTAAGCAAGCAATACCTTTAGACTTCCTTTCCAGAATAAGGCACTTTTTCACTTCTTGAATAAATTCCTATAAGTGAAATGGCTGGGGCACATGGTGAGTAAATGGTTAAATTCTTAAGAACGTTAACTGGATACAACCATTCTCTACCATCACTACCACTATTCCATACGTGTCTTGACTGGAATGTTTCCATAACCTCCCAAAGGCTCTGTTTCTATCCTTGTCCTCTTGGCCACCAAAACCACAGCAGTGATTTTAATACATCAACCATGTTATGGCGTTGTTCTATTAAGAATATTTCAGTAAGTTTCCACCTCCCTTACAATAAAACCTAACCTTTCCATCATAGGTCCTTGGTTATCTCTAAAAATTTACATGCAATCTTCTATAGCCACATTAGCTGCTTGCCCTCCCTCAAACCTGTCAAGTATGCCACAGATTAAGGGCCTTTAACTTGCTATTCCCTCTGCCTAAATGTACTTCAAGTGTTCTTTTTTTTCTTTCCTCAGGTATTCTCAATAGCTTATTTTTTTCACTTCATCAAATTGCTTTTTAAGTGTTACTTCTTAGTTTAGTCCAACAACCCAATTTAAAGAATATACATTTCAGTCATTAGCTATGTTTTTTTATCTATAGCACTTATTGGTTTTTAGCATATTATAGAAGCATTTGTTCATTTATCACCTGCCATTGGCATTAGGATATCAATTCCAGGGGCTGAGGGATTTTTTTCTTTATTCTTCCCTTTATTTCTTTATTCTTTACAGTTTCTCTAATACTTAGAATAATACTAGGTCAATAGTAGGAATTAAGACATTTGTTATGGTAACAAATAACAAATGAAACATCCTACATTTTGGTCCACTTGCTTTTGAATCACCACAGACTTCAATGAAGGAAGGAAGAAATGTAAAATGTAATATAGCTATACAACCTAGTCTAGCAAGCTTAAAATATTTTTCTATCATTTTCTGCATTATGTTCTCATTTTCCAGCTTATATTCAATGAATAACAATTATAAATATAGGTTTGCAACTGACTCAAATCTTTAGTCTTTCTTTCCTTCAGATGAAATTACCCAATAATCCATAATCATAATGAACTCAATATATTCCATTTTTCCATACTCACCTCTGACTGAGTGAGCATTATTTCTGAAAATCATGCATTCAGATTAGGGTCCAAAACATTTAAGACCATTGGACTTAAAAGGACACTCAAAACTTCCCTGCAAATCTATCATATGTGTCTTTTATTTCTTAATTTTTTTTCCTTTGGCAACCGCTATTGTCATATAATTTAGAGTATCATCTACTTATTTGTTGGCAAAATAGAAGCCATCAGACTGGAGAACTCTTCCCTTCCCTTCACTATTTATTAAAATCTATCTGTTCAATAAGCTTATTTTTCTTTTATCAGTCCTATTTCAGAAGAAGAAATGTCCCTAAAACTCTCAAAGTCAAAATCTCTAATCGTCTACTGAATCCTATCCTTGCCTTAATCTTTAGATGTCCTTTCTTTCTCCATTTCTAATAGATTATTCCTATAAATACAAAAACATATTATACTATTCATATCCTAAAATAAAACTAAAACACCCAACCACTCCTATTTGTTTATAACACCATGAAACTACTATCTCTGCTCTTCATAACCACATTCTTGAAACAATATTCTATATATACTGTCTCCTCTTAATAATTCCCTGATTATTCTTAGACACCATCCAGTCTGAGTTATATTGATTTGGCCAAGGTGACCAATGATTTCATGTTGTGTAATCCAGCCACTTTTGTAACTTCAACTCATTCTACATCTTGGTTGATTCTGATGACTCTTTATTAAATATTTTCCTCCATTTGCATCTGTGGTACAACCAAATCTTAATACGCACCCTGATATATGATCATCTCATCCCAATCTCCAAGGTCATCTCATACTTCACATGACCAAATCCAAGTATATATTCCCTCAGAAAGCACACACACAAGCACACCCTCAAACAGATATATGAACTCACACGGATATGCACATCTCACATACACATTCCCATACACACATATACATCCTCATATAAACAGACACTCACATAGAAACATGCATATTGCTGCACATCCATAAACATACACAGACACTACCAAAAGACAATCCTATAAATTATGTGTAACCCCGCACACACACAGTCACTTATGCACAGGCATTCCCGCACCTAAACCAACACACATGCATTTTCCATACACACTCACATATATACACACACATCACACTTGTACAGATACACAGATGCACACACATCTCCCATACATACTCATTAACATATATACAAATGCAAGTTTTACCCACAGACACTCATGTATTATCAAGAATACACACCACACATACTTCTTTCAGACTTGGAGTATGTATGCTGAAAAAATGAAATCATGAAGACACTGACTGAAAACTCACTTTCAGGCTCTGGCTCATTTTCTGAAAGGTCTAAGGCTACCCTCTTCTCACAACTGCATCCTAATTTCATTACCTAAAACTGTCAGTCTAGAATTTGCCTATATATTTCCAATTTGTCACCCACCTTGATAGACCATTGTTTATCTACATCCTAACACTTTTCAAGTTATCTATTTTTCCCTATCTATCCTGTATGATTTGAACTGTGTAACTATTTCAGAACAAAATTCAGATTAAACTATAACATTTACATTCATTCAATGACTGTCCACCAACTTCTATTTTCATTATTAAAATTAGCCTATATTGAAATATGTAATGCTAGCGAGGAAATGATAAAATAGGTATCATTTATTTGATGTAACATTTTAAATCATTTAAAATGTATTTGATAAAACATACATAATATATGTCAAGATAAAAAGTAGCAATATACCATTTCACTTATAATTCCAATTCAGAGACACTATAACAAAATTTTATCAAATGCTATGAAAGAATCATGCACAAAAATACATACTGTGGTACTACTATAATAGGGCTATTCAAAACAACATAAAAATAACACTAGGGAAATAAACTATGAAGTACCCATTCAACAGAATATAATATACTCGAAGTATTTCAGAATAGTTTTTATTGATATAATCAATGTTCACAATAGGCTGATTAATATATAAAATTTTGAACTATAAAGTATAAAACGGGTTTAAATTTGTATCTGCAATATAATCATAGCTCAGTTAAAACTAAAACAAAGAAAAATACACAAAAGCATTAACAGTGGTAATAGTTCAGTGATTCAATTATTTTAGCTTTCCTTCTCTCTTATCATCTGCATTTATCATTATGAGAATATATAAAGGAAAAACCATTTAACAAAAGAATTATTATTTTCCTCTTTTCTCTACCTGATGGCAAATGGAATAAAAGTAGCTCTGGCACTCTCTGAGTCATTAAACTTTTTGTAGTCTTTTTGTAAACTTCAGGTTGTTAATTTTTTTTCTCATCAGGAAAATCAATTTTAGATGCATTATTTATTTATTTCAAAGTGCCTTTTAAATATTGAAAGTATCTTTTATTTATTTGAAAGTACTTTAATCAACATCCTGACTAGAATCAAAGTTCAAAATAGATGCTATTTGAATGACGGCATAATCAGGATGGATATCTATTTCATACATTAACTTCAAGGTGTTACTGGAAATAATAAATGGAAATAATAAGTATATATGACAGCCAAATCCTAAATGCACGATAAAATTAAGAATTCTGTTATTGTTAAGAATTCTGTTATTCTTCCATTGTTTCATCACATAATACATTGTAAGAAAATAACATTGTCACAGGTTGGGTTCCTTAGACACAGAATCTGAGGTTCTGAGATTTGGGCGCAGATCTAGAGTAAAGTTTTCTCAAAAATACTACAAGTCAGATGTAATAAAAGTGGGACTGGGCAGAGAAACACTTTGCATTATAGCAGGCTAGGCTACTCTCAAGGTGGTTATGGAGCTGGCATGACTCTTCAGAGTTGTCCCCAACTGAGGGAGGGGCACTGACTCTCCCTAGCCCCCTCCTGACCTTCTAAAAATGGGGACGTTGTAACCTTGGTATAAATAGTTCTTTTCAAGCATGGCAATTACCAGGGAAGTACACAGATATTAGCTACCAACACTCCTAACAAGTACAAAAAAAAAAGTGCTTCTATCTTGAAAGGGGTGGTAAAGGATGATAAATGGAAATGAGTACAACATGAATTCAAGTTTGTTCATTTTACTAGTCTCCTAAAATTGTTATGCCAAATATTGAGACTATTTCCTCAGATTTCCTAAGGGTATATTCCTACTTTACAGAGATCACTCCTGTCATAAAGAAAAATTAAAAATATTATTATCCCCTCTTGTAGGATGAGGCTCATTGAACATATTTTTAAGATTTAAGACAGAGAGGGAGAGAGAATCCTCAAGCAGACTCCCCATTGAGCAGGGAGCCCAACGTGGGGCTCGATCCCAGGACCCTGAGATCATGACCTGAGCCTCAACCAAGAGTCAGATATTTAACTGACTGAGCAACCTAGATGTCCCATCCTCACTGAGTATTTTAAAACAATAGTTTAACTGTAGACCATACAGAAGCAACTTACAGAGTATTTGAAAAATAAAAATTCCTTTGTCATACCCCCAGATATTCTCAGTTAGGTTTTTACAGGTAGTAAGATAACACAAAATTTTAAGCAACACTGCTCTTTTTGTCTGTAGTTTTCTTATACTCAAAAACAGTTAATTGCTGGAAAAGTAAACATGGTGTTGTAGAAATTGGATGGAGGCAAAGTTAGAAAGTTGTAGAACTGCAGAAGCAATAAGCATACCCAGTGACCATGTTTTAATTTCTAAATCTATTCTCCAATAAATGAACCCTGAATTCCTTGGAGAAATGGCTGTTTCGGGGCGCCTGGGTGGCTCAGTTGGTTAAGCGACTGCCTTGGGCTCAGGTCATGATCCTGGAGTCCCGGGATCGAGTCCCGCATCGGGCTCCCTGCTCGGCAGGGAGTCTGCTCCTCCCTCTGACCCTCCTCCCTCTAATGCTCTCTGTATCTCATTCTCTCTGTCTCAAATAAATAAATAAAATCTTAAAAAAAAAAAAAAAAGAAATGGCTGTTTCTATGCAAGGACAGTGAAAATTGAAGATGGGAGTGGAGCATCTTATACTGTCAAAAAGTAAGAAATACTCAATGATGATGAAGAGGATAATGTCATGTTCAAAGAAATGGAGGTCAATCTGAAAGATTTCCCAATGTCCCAAACTGGAACAATTTAAGCAACAAAATGAGTAATATCAATTTCTAGTTTGGGCCCCAACATTTGAAGAGCTTAGAAGCTCTCATTCTCATTCTTATGAGGGGCAAAAGCCGAACACATTGAACAGAACATGTATTATTTTTCCTGAAAATATCAGAGAACTGTGGCTACAGGACAGTCACCCCCAAGTCTGGAGAGACAGCTTAATACAAAGAGTCAAAGCTTACATCAGCCTACAGATCTGAGAAAGTACAGAAGAACTAGTATTAACACTTACATGGTAACTTTTTTAAGTTACTGGAGGCTAAGTGTTAATGAGACTGAGAGTAAAAATCTCTGGATGCCAAAATCTAGGGAGAGGGGACCACATTTTCAATGGTTTTAACTCTAGGAACCAGCAGATTCTCAAGGTAAAGTGCCAAGAAAGATCCTCTGATGAGTCTAGCAGAGGGCAAAGAAACATAATCCTTGTGAATAATTCCTAGAGTGTTCTCCATACCAAAGTTCTACTCTCAGAGAGAATCTTCTAGAACCTTACCCCAACTGGAGAAGGGCATTCCTTCCATAGCAGCATGCTTTATCTTCCTACCTCATCTCAAGGGGAGAAAAAGTAAACTCCGCCACTGGAACAGCACTTGTGATGGTCAGCCCTGATAGAGGTCCCCATTACAAGATTTAAAATTTTAATACAAAATTATAGAATGCTTCCTCTGCCTAACAACTGAAGAATACATCAAATGGGCTTCAGCATAATAACAGTGGATTACGCTGAATGGGCAGTAAATTGCTCTGAGGAGGAAGACATCTATCCAGGAAAGAATCAGAAACAAGGAAGCCTCAAAGAGGGGTATAGACAGCACCAACAGTAATAGTAGACTTCTCTAATTCTCCTTCTACTTCCATCCATTTTTGAACCTCATCATGCATTGCTCCTTTTTATTCCTGATAATTTTCCTTGTTCTGAAACCTTTCTGTTGAAGTACTACCAACACGACCCAACTATATGCTACAGGGAACACCCTTTAAACAAAGAATTAGGTGAAAGTAAGTAAGAGGAAAATATGTAACATGCTAACACTAATCAAAAGCAAGCTGGAGTAGCCATATGAACTCTACCCAAAGAAAACATCAAAACAAGGGAAATCATAGGAATAAAGAGAGTCATTAAATAATGAGAGTCAAAAACAATGAGAGTCAAAACACTAATTGTGGAAGATGTCATACTCCTCTTTCCATTATAAATAAGGCAAGCAGAAAATCTGGAAGGATCCTGCTGACACCAACAGTATTATCAATCAACTTAATATAAACAGCATTCACATAATACTCCATCAACATCTGAATACACATTCTTCTCAAGCTCTCATGAAATATTCACCAACATAGACAACACTCTGGGCTATAAAACATTCTCAGAAACTTAAAAGAATAAAAATCATAAAAAATGTTCTCAGACGTGAGAATTAAACTAGTACTATGATCAAAATGTTTGTTTCCCTCCAAAATATTTATGTTGAAATTTTAATCCTCACTGTGATGGTATTAGGAGGTAGGGCATTTGGGAGGTGCTTAGGTCATGAAGGTGGAGCACTCATGAATGGGATTAGGTCTCCTATAAAAGAGACTCCATAGCGACCAGCCCCTAGTATCTCCCACCATGTGAGGACACAACAGAAGCACTGTCTGTAAACCAGGAAGTGGATCTTCACCAGCTACCACAGCAAAACTGCTGGCACCATGATCTTGGACATCCCAAGCTTGAGAATTGCGAGAAATTAATTTATGTTGTTTACAAATTACTCAGCCTCTGGTATTTTGTTATAGCAGCCCAAATGGACAAAGACAACTAGAAATCAGTAACAGAAGAAGCTGGGAAATTCCCAAAATGTGAATATTCAACAACATACTTCTAGACTACACATAGGTAAAATCTCAAAGATAAATTAGAAATATTTAAAACTAAATGAAAATGAAAACAATATATCTAAATTTGTAGGATGCAACAAATACAGTGCTGAGGAAAACATACAACACTCAATGTATATTTTATTTTATTTTATTTTATTTTTTTTAAAGATTTTATTTATTTGACAGAGAGAGAGACAGTGAGAGAGGGAACACAAGCAGGTGGAGTGGGATAGGGAGAAGCAGGCTTCCCGCCGAGCAGGGAGCCCGACGCGGGGCTCGATCCCAGGAGCCTGGGATCATGACCTGAGCTGAAGGCAGACACTTAACGACTGAGCCACCCAGGCGCCCCACTCAATGTATATTTTAAAAAGAAGGAATATCTTACATCAATAACTTAAATTTCTGCCATAGAAAGTAAAGAAGAGCAATATAAACCTAAAGCAAGCAGAAAACAAATTAAAAATTAAAGAAGTCACCAAAATTGAAAAAAAAGAGAATAACAGAAAAATCAATAAAATCAAAAGCTAGTCATTTGAAAAGAACAAAAAAATTAATGATTTCTAGCCATGCTAGGGGAAAAAAGAGAACAGAAATTATTAATGTATGAAATGAAATCATCACTATTTATGTCATGGACATTAGAGAAATAAAGAAAAATTATAAACCATTCTAGGATCCAAAATTTGAAGACTTAGATGAAATGGACAAATTTCTTGAAGATGAAAAACACCAAAATGCACACAATGACAAATGGATAATTTGAATGGACCGATGTCTATTAACCTCAATCAGCTGAATCAATAATTAATTACCTTCCCAAAAAGAAAACAGCAGGCTCAGATGATTTCAGGATGAATTCTACCAAAAATTTAAAGGAACAACAATTCAAGAACAATATTTTAGTTAACTTTTCATGTATCTTTCTTAGAATTAAATGATTTGACCAAACTGTGTATCATCTGAAATTTACTTAATTGTTTTCAGGAGAATGTATTTTAAAGAAACAGTTTATCTCAAAAAATATCTTTAGCAACTTGGAATAACTTATATTTTCCTTTTGTAACAATTTAACAGCACTGGCCAAAATGGAAACAGAGAGAAGCAATGTTTTACTTGCTTCTCCAAATTCAGGGGGGAATACGGTGTGTGGTTTTAATCAAATCTCTTTCTGCATTTGGTTTAAGTGTAAAAATAACATCATGAACATTCAGATATTTTCTGTTTGTTAAGTCATGATATAAGTTATTGAGTTACTCTAAGTTTTACTGGTATGAGAACAGTTAACAAATTTTTCCTAAGAAATAATTATAATCAGATTTTGACTATTGTGTTTTAATCCTGTATTTTAATTTCCTTGAAAATTTTTATCATCATGATAAAATTAATCATCAGATTAATGCCCACCATTCAGTGAAAAATTGGAGTTGTCAGTAAGGGTCAAGTTTGGTGACCATACCATATAGCAACTTTGCTCCATTATTACCTCCACTAGAGTGAAATGTCAGAACTCTAAGAAAAACAACAACAACAAAACAAAACTTCAATAATGTAACATACAATAATGCTTCAAACCATGGACCAACATTAATAATTATAATCACATTTTACTGGAATTTAAGTGCAAAATAATTTCCTTTTGAGCAAAATCACATGAAGGATGAAGAATTGTTGGTGATTCTAAATGATGAGTGTCAAATTCTGCAAATAGCAAGACAATTGCTACCAGGAAGATAGGCATAGTGTATTAGTGTGTGTGTGCGTGTGCGTATAAAGAATTTTTGCACCATTCTACCAAATATTTCCTTCCTGAATCTGATTCTGTATCAGTTCAAATATAATTACTTTGTCCAAATATAGAGATTTATCAAGATTAGTGATGGTAATATACAATACAACAAAAATAAACCTCTTTCAATGAAAATCTTCTAAAGGGAATTTTCCTTGGATCATTTATACATCCCAGTTGATTTATATATCATACATTTGTTAATTCCAGTCACAAACTTCCACTATACTTTACTTATTTTTTTAATTTAAATTTTAGGTAGTTAACATATAATGCAATATTGGTTTCTGGAGTAGAATTCAGTGATTCATCACTTACATACAACACCCAGTGCTCATCATAACAAGTGCCCTCCTTAATGCCCATCACCTATTTAGCCCATCCCCCACCCACCACCCCCCATCAACCTTCAGTTTGTTCTCTATAGTTAAAAGACTCTTTACAGCTTGTTTCCCCTCTTTTTCTTTTCTCCCTTCCCGTATGTTCATCTATTTTCTTAAATTCCATATGTGAATGGGATCAAATGATATTTGTCTTTCTCTGACTTATTTCACTTAGCATAATACACTTTAATTCCATCCATGTCATTGCAAATGGCAATATTTCGTTCTTTTGAAGGCCAAGTAATATTCCATTGTGTATTTTTTCTATTAAAGGAAATTTAGCAAGATGTTTTCACTTATGACAATATGAATATTTTATCTATATTGAAAGCTTGTCAAAATGCTTGCATTTGAAAATGACAGTTACAGGAAAGAAACATTTGTCTTAGAAAGCATTATTTGTGTTTAAATGTAACAAGAACATTGGTACAATTCATGTTCCTTTGGTTGACCTCATTGATAGAGAATGAAACACAAGTCTATAAATTTACTTTGTTTATACAGTAACTTAAATATTAGATTAATTCAGTTGATTCTATCTAGTTTTTGAAGCAAAAATATTAGGTATAAGAAAAAATGTCATAATCTGAACACTTAATTGCACATTTATTTCCGTGTTATTATTTATGTTGAAGGAATAATGAAAATTTTTTGGAAAAGCATTATCAATATAACAAATTTTTAATATTAATTCAGTGAAGAAATAAGGTAGCACCTACACTTTGGGATCAAATTTGGTAAATAGAAGGTTAAAGATAGTGAGGTCACAATAAATTGATTTAAATATTATCAAAAACATTCAAATTTATAATTGCATATTTTAAAATCCTATGTAAGAATTTGTATTTTGGCACATTTATAAACAATCTTAGCCATATGTAAATTTTAGTTTTCCTGAAATGGTTGAGATAAACAGAAATGTATGCAGTAAAGAACAGCATACATTCCATAAAACAGATACAAGTCATTTCCCATGATGCAAATACAAATAGCATAGTTATTTGCAAACAGCATAAACAGTAATTCTTGGATTGAGCTGGGATTTGATTTAATCTCTAAGCATAATACTAACTGTAATGACTTAAATGAATACTTGGCCATTTTTACTTAAACAACATCATAATAATGCATGTCATTAAATCTTAGATTAGCTTTGTAATTATACTTAATCAGGACCTTAAGATCTTTTGAGATACGCCCCACCTTAGTCAAACTTTGCCAGGAACCCCAGTGCTAAGCAAGTATGTGTGGTCAAGATGTTGTGACAGGTCAGGAATAAAAAGCAGCACTGATGGGGTGAAGCCTTTGGATCCATCATTGTACATGTACATGGTTGTTTAAGACAAATACCTAAAAGTGGAGTTGCTATATGACAAGACATCCATTTTTATACTTTTAACACACTGACAAACCTCTCTCCAATGTCTGTTTCCTCACATGTCCACTAACACTATTCGTCACCATCTTTATCAATTTGAAAGATGGAAATACACCCCTAATTTTAAGATTTCTTTTATGCTGGGACGCCTGGGTGGCTCAGTCGGTTAAGCGTCTGCCTTCAGCTCAGGTCATGATCCCAAGGTCCTGGGATCGAGTCCCGCATCGGGCTCCCTGCTCCGCGGGGAGCCTGCTTCTCCCTCTGCCTCTGCCTCTCTCTCTCTATCTCTCATGAATAAATAAATAAAATCTTTAAAAAAAAAAAAAAAGATTTCTTTTATGCTAAAGGAATGAACACATTACTACATGTTTTTTTGCTTTTATTTCTTTTGCCAGTTTTCTATACTATCCTAAGTTTTCTACTGATGTTTAAATCATTATTTACCTTAATTAGTAAAATGCACTGATATGGTAACAGCATTATTCCATATTTAGTGATTTTGTGTACTGCAATGTTTTTCAAATTTATGTTTTTAAAATTTTTGGTGGAAATATGCCACACAGATTTTTTTAAATAACATAACTCACAATCTTTGCTTTTATGGAATTGCTTAAGGTGTATTTCCTTTTTTTTAATTTTTTTTAAGATTTTATTTATTTATTTGACACAGAGAGAGACAGCGAGAGAGGAAACACAAGCAGGGGGAGTGGGAGAGGGAGAAGCAGGCTTCCCGCCGAGCAGGGAGCCCGATGCGGGGCTCGATCCCAGGACCCTGGGATCATGACCTGAGCAGAAGGCAGACGCCCAACAACTGAGCCACCCAGGCGCCCCGCTTAAAGTGTATTTCCTAAGAAAAAGTTTTCTCTAGCGTAAATATTCAACTACTAAGGATAAAAGGGAAAATCAAAACTCATGTTTTCAAACTTTATATCTATATTGATATGAAGTATTAATTCAGAACTGTAGGAGAGATGTAAAGCAGGAGGATCCTTAGCTCATTTCCTCCCATAAATACACCAAGGCTGCAAATGCATGTAACACAACTCACTCTGAAAATGACCTCAAGACTAGCAGAACACCTTTTCCATAGCTATGGAAATAAACAAAAAAAACAATACTGAGAAGGATAGGAGGGGCAGGCATGCAGCAGGGAACCAAACTCCTAAGGGATTGACCCACAAATGGGAGGGATATCACAGGCACAAGAGGTCTTCCCTGAGGAGCATGGAGATCAGGCCCCAAAGTGGGCACCCTAGCCCTGGGAATCTGCACCAGAAAGACAAGCCCCCATAACATCTGGCTTTGAAAATCTGTAGGGCTTAACTCCAGGACAGACACAAGGCTATAGCATACTCAGACTCCTCTTAAAGAGCTCTTAAATGTAAAGATGTAGCATTAATTCATAAATGCATAAAATTAACTGTAATACAAATCATACTACTCTAATAATTTTGTAGCCACTGCTATTGCTATTGTGCTGAGCTCAAATGTTGCACGTATCCATTTAAAACACCATGTGATGCTAACCATCTCTACAGAACAATTTGTCCAATAATTATCACAGTAAAAAAGGACTTCTCACGGTTCTTACGTATTTTTCACTGAATTTAGTATAATACCATAAACCTTTAATAATACCATAGGACCCATATGAAGTATGACTAGTGATGTTGGAAATCCTCTCAAAAGCAGAGAGAAGTCCTGGCATTAAATAATAAGTTGAAAAGCTGGATATGTACTGTGTCTTGAGGTCTGCTGCTGTGGTTGCCCACCATTTCAGGATGAATCCAGCATGAGGACCATTACTTAAAAAAGGGGGGGGGGGGGTATTTATGAGGCTCTCCCTACAGCTACACCGGTAGGTATAAAAACCTTGCACTTTTTGCAAAATACCTTTTTATCTTCTATTGAAAATGTAGCTTCTATGTGAGTACAGGTTTGCTGTATGAAAGGCATACTTATAGATTCTAATTAATTTTGAGAAAAAGCCAAGTCATTACCTGACAACTTAAAGCAAAAGGAAGGTGAAGGATCTAGGCCTGGAGTATTTAATGCCAGCAAAGAATGGTTTGATAATTTTAGAAAGAGGTTTGACAATGATCAAACACAAATTGATTTAGACAATGTAGTAGAGGGATTCTGATGATTCACGAGTGCTTTTAACTTCTTTTACAACATGGAAATGCACACTGAAACTAAAGCAAAAGGTGGAAAGATTATCATGAGGAACTTAAAAATGCAATAGTCCTCTATTTAGAGAAACATATGGGGCCTTCAGAGTCTTCCAATTTTATTCTTCCCTACAGCTGAACACATGGAAAATATAGTATTCAACTAGTCCAACACTTTCATTTAACCATGGGGAAACTGCATCCAAGGGAGCTTACTGGACACATGCAAGACCTCACAGCTAACAGTGGAAGAATGAACAGGATTTAGGATCTGCTTATATTCTTTATGTTAGCTCATGATGTTTTGTATTGTCATCTGCTTACAATAGTAAGGATAACTGAAGTAATATTGGTATGACTAGTAAGATGTCCAGGAAATGAACATTGAATTAAATGGTATCGAATTAAATGCTTTCATATTTTCCCCCCAAATGCCTCTTAATCCCTGAGCAACACTTTGATGCTATTCTGGAAATATACATGAATTTCATTTTGAAATAAAGCAATAAAGCTTTTATTCAACCATTAAACATGTTCTCTTGAATTGACTTACATATACCTAGAGATCCAGTAAAACTCAATAGCGTATTTTAAGATCTTTCAGAGGTGAAGAATAATGAAAACTAAAGATGCTTGAGTTTAAAAGAACTAATTCATAAAAAAAATGACTTAGGCTTGTGAATATAAAGAGCATCAGGCTTACCTTCTGAGGGCTTTTAAATATTACACTTAAAGCTACATGACTTCATGAAAATTTTACAAGAAAGCACATTCTGAAATCTGAGATTAAATGCACCTTTTTTACATTCACAGTTATATATAGTTCATGGTTTATCAGTGTTACTATATAACTTTGTCCTAATAGGCATTCTTTTTATGGAAAACTATAAAAGCCAAATGAACATAGAAAGGAATCTTTAGGCACAACCATGTTTCTGTATGAAATGATCCTTAAAAAACAAACTCTCCAAGGAGAATATTTAAATTGGATTACAAAATAAATTGATGCATGCCCTCATATATAAGATATAAAGGTATCTAAATCTACAGTAAAGTTCATTAGACATTTCTGTTTCTTCTATAAACACAGTAGTATATAAAGAAACATATTAGAGAGCCAGTATGTTTGTGTGTGAGGGGGGAGACAAAGAGAGAGAGAGAGAGAGAGAGAGAGAAGTGGAGGTAGGGATAAAGTATAGAATTCAGGCTTTGAATCAATTCCCAAACAATACCCAGAAAATAATTTGTAATTCTTTAAACAATAATTTGTAAAATTATTGCTCAGGAATAGGTTGTAGTAACTGATTTAATGCATAACAATGATTTTTAAAAAGAAATGCATGTTGTATTTAAACAGTTTTAAGCCATTGCCCATTAAATGAGTTAAGTATCCCTGAAATACTCTGATACACATAGTCAAACTATATTCACAGCAAAACTGTGTAAAGAAAATATTTTCCTCATTTTAAGTCCTCTTTCCACTTCCTCTCAAAGTCTAAATTTTACTAACCACTTTTCATATTCAACTCATATCATGTCTATACCTATTTTAAAATCTGACAAAACTGATAGTTTGGGAAAAAGCTTCTTTGGATATAAACAATATTTCCATTTTTTTAAAAAAGATTTTATTTATTTGAGAGGGAGAAAAAGAGAGCATGAGAGAGAGCATGAGTAGGGGGGAGGGGCAGAAGGAGAGGGACAAAGGGAGAGGGAGAAACAGACCCCTCACTGAGCAGGGAGCCCAACGTGGAACTCCATCCCAGGACCCTGAGATCATGACCTGAGCCAAACGCAGATGCTTAACCTACTGAGCCACCCAGGCACCCCAAATATTTCCATTTTATAATTAGAAGTCATTACACTGCTGTCTTGTAGCCTGTCCTCTAAATACAATATATGTTCTTTCTCACTTCTATCAGGTATAAATAATCTTGATTTAAAATACAGAGAATTTGGGAGGTGAGTAGGGGGTGGGAAGAAGCACACACACTATTATTCTCTTTAATTCCTTCATTTTCCTTTATAGGAACTATTTTTTCCTGAATGCTTCAGTGGAGATATACACACATTATAAACAGGTTTAATTGATATTCAAATTTGTTTACAGATTTTAATAGAAATCAGTGATAGCAGAATGATCACTGAGCCTATTTGATCAAAGAAGGTCCAAATTTGAGAGACAATCAAAAGTTTAGTTGACACAATTAAACGGCATAAAAACACTTTTTTTTTTAAAGTATAAGAAAGCAAAAACTAAGTCTAAGGAATAAGAAAACTCATCTCAGAGAATCAACTGTAGTTTGTTCCTGAAGGGTCTCCCAATGCCAAGGACAGTTTTATTGAAAGAAGCCTGTTCTTTACTTTTTAATAACATATTTACTGTAGTCCACAGTTTAATAAAAGTTTTTGGAGTTTCAAATCCTTTAAGCATGCTTAACAGTGTCTCAAGAACAAGGTGCACTGGTGACTAAGATAACTTTTGATACAAAAATAACACTTTATAAATCTTTTTATTTAGTTATTGACCCACTCCACAACGGCACCTTTTTTTGTTGCCGCAAGGTTAAAGGCCCAAACTATTCAATATGCACAACAATTGAAATTGACAAGTTTTGTACCTGCTGATTAAAAATACTATTTCCAAAATAAATAGATTTTTAACATGTATTTCATAGATCATGTTTTCCTGAACTGTGCTCAAATTCATACATAGTTTTTGTTAATTTTGTAGGATAGTAAAGCTTTTGCAATGAAAAGTTGAGTTTGCTTGATACTTATCCAGTGCTCAAATTTTGCTTGATACTTATCCAGTGCTCAAATTTCTTGCTTATGAAGTATTATAGATACTAATATTCATTTCTAAGGGTAGAATTTTTTCCTCCAGGTTTCAGTTTTGTTGCACATTTAATTGCTCATTTTCACTGGGAGTTGAGTTCAAGCCTATGATACTACAGCAGCAATTTATTAAGAACTGGCACTTTTAAGGTTCCATATTAAAAGATTAACAGTGAATTATAGCACTGATTGCACATTCAACTACCATCTTGTGCAACAAATGTTACAGATAATCTGCTACCTGAAATATTGGTATTTTACGGCTTTGGAGATTACATTAATTATAGTCACTTTAAGAATGTAATAATTAGAATGCTTTATGCTAGCCACTAAGGTCAGTTTATACAAGTAATTATTCACCTGCTACAAAGCTTCATGAAGGCATTAAGTAATCACATACATACACATACCCTCCCTAGCAGGGAGCCCAATGTGGGACTCGATCCCAGGACCCTGGGACCATGACCTGAGCCAAAGGCAGATGCTTAATGACTGAGCCACCCAGGTGCCCCATAACTGCTGTGTATTTTATACTTAGGAATATACAAAACACCTGTTAACATAACAGGCTTTTCTGCTTTGTCATTTTTCTCTAATCAATTCTAAAGTTCTTCCTAAGCCATCTTCCAGAAGTACAATTAGATCACATTAATCCCTAGCTCAAATCATAATCAATAATGCCCCATTGCCTACAGAATTAAACCCTTACTCCTTAGGATCAGATCCCCTTATAATCTGGTCTCAACCTCAATTTCCAAAAACATGCCCCATCTCTCTTTTGCTCGTGCTTTGATCTCCAGCAGCATATTTAAGTAGGAAAATGTTCACATACAGTAAATGATAAATTGTTCAGCTTGGTAAAGCAGTGTGTTTTCTTTTTTCCAACCTGTGTTTTGAGGAAAAGTAGTAATCACATCACACTATAAGAGGGTGGGTTTTGAACAGGAGGTGAATACTACGAATAATGAAGAGGACACCTGCGGCGATCCACATCTCTCTCCTTTTAGTCAATGCTCACACAGTGTTTTCTTTTCATGTGTCCCTACCTCCAAACTTTGTATAGGTCTTCACATTTTACTTAGAACACTAACTGCCAACCTTGGATATGTGTTTATTTGCATATAAAATGTGTCGCTTTAATAGAAAAAAGAAAGCATGTTGATTTTTGGATTTGTTTCTTTAACCCTTCAACATAGTTTCTCTCTACATATGGGTGAGAGTTGGAGATTCATCACTTGGCTTGACCAATTTCAGGACACAAGAATTTTCCCTCTCTGTGAAACTCTGGGATAGAAAATATCTTCCCATTTGCTTAAGAACAAGAGCTTCCTGTCTGCTCAGCGGAAGCAATGCTTAAACAGGCATCCAAATGCAATCTGAACATGAGGCTGCTCAAAACATCTGCATGCAATAACCACTTATTAAAGGAGTGTGAAAACCTTAAAATTAAGAAACTAATGTAACTAAAATGGTTGAAATCCAGAGCAGTGGGACAAACATGAAATTACCAAAACCACCACATGAGTATGCATTAAAGCCCAGAACACACCAGCATGCCATAGCCATCAATACTTCAAAAAACAAGCCAGGCCTGGTTTCAGGTTCCCTTGTAAGGAGTTTGGAGTCACCACTTCATCCCTATAACAAATAAAAACCTGAACAAACTGAAAAACCAACAGCCCTTCTGGATCCATAAGAGAGAGGAAGACACGGGACAAACCGCTCCCCCCAAATTTGGACAGACAGGTGAATACAGGGAACCCCAGCTTACCAGGATGGACCCTCGGGAGCAGAAATCAGTGCCAGGGCAGCAAAACTTGAGGTGCAGTTGATGACTTACTGGAGGCTCCGTGTGGACAGGTCTGGGAATTAAAAACTCCATAGGGATCCAGGTAGAGAGGGGCTACCACACTATTCACACTTCTTTGAGTTTTACCTCCAGGAGGTGAACGAGGTTTTCAGAGGAAATATGGAGGAAAAATCTCTTTAGGCTCTGGCAAGGGGAGAGGAAAAGGAACCATTTTTAAATACTCCAGAGCACCTGGTTCTTCTTAACAAGCCCACCCTCAGGAGAAACTATTTAACTAGAGCCTAAACTGTTGGGGTTTAGTAAAAGCCTTACTGGTCTTTGGGAAGTAAAATACTGACTCCAGCCAGCACCTAGGCTTTCACTTGGGAAAAGGGAAATGCCAACTGTAGCCCACTTTAACCATTCCGTCCAATTCAAAGGGGGACATGGGAGAACTGAGAAGCATTGGTGAAGTTCACAGTCCAAAGTTATAGGCTCACTTTAAAAGACTGAGACCTAACTATAGGCCTATAGAATTCTTCCCTTCCCCTGACCAAGTTACCCCACATCACTAAAGGCCTATATAAAACAGGTGTTTTTACCTACCACAACATATCTGGCTATCAAAAAAAACTTACAAGGAATACCCAGAGGCAACAAACACAATTAGGAGAGACAGGGCAAGCATAAGAACCAGGCATGGCAGCAATGTTGGAATTATCTGACAGTTGAAAACAAGTATGATCAATGTGCTAAGGGCTCCAATGGATAGAGTAGACAGCATTTAAGAAAAGAAGAGGGAAATGTAAGAAGAAAGATGGAAATCTTATGAAATAACCAAAAAGAAATGCTAGAGATGAAAAACACTATAACAGAAATGAAGAATGCCTCTGGTAAACTTATTAGCAGACTGGACTTGGCTGGGGAAATAATCTCTGAGCTAGAGGACATACCAACAGAAGCTGCCATTACTCAAAAGCAAAGAGAATGATACTGGGGGAAAAAAAAAAAGAATAGAACAGAACATCCAAGGACTGTGAGGCAACTACAAAAGGTGTAACATACACATAATAAGAATACCAGAAGGAAAGGAAAGAGAAACAGGGACAGAAGAAATATTTTTTAAAAATAATGACTAAGAATTTACCCAAATTAAGGTCAGAGACCAAATCACAGATCCAAGAAACCCAGAGAACACCAAATGGAATATATGCAAAAGATAAAAACAAAAACCAAAAAAAACACAAAAAGCCCACTGTGCCTTGGCATATCATTATCAAATACAGAAAATCAAAAATAAATAAAAATTCCTGAAGGAAACCAAAGATGAGAAAATATCTTACCTATAAAGGAAAGAAATAAGAATTACATCTGACTTCTTAAAAACTGTGCAGGCCAGAAAAGAGTGGGGTAAAATATTTAAAGAGTAGAGAAAAAAAAACAAACCACCAACCTGGAATTCTGTACCCTTCATAATTATCCTTCAAAAATGAAAGAGAAATAGACTTTCTCAGACAAACAAACTTGAGGGAATTTGCTGCCAGCAGATAGTGTTGCAAGAAATGTTAGAAGTTCTTTAGAGAGAAGACAAATAATATAGGTCAGAAATTCAGATCTACATAAGAAAGATTATTGAAGAAAAAATAGTGAGGGTAAAATAAAAACTTTTGTTTTTTTATTTTTAAACGATCTAACAGGTTTGTTCAAAATAATAGCAACACTGTAATCAATTATGTATGCTTATGTATATATCTTGTGTGTATATTTATGCTTATGTATGCTACATATAAGTGAAACAAATGAGCAATGACACAAGGAATGGGAAGGAGAAATTAAGATTATTTTGTTTGTATAAGGTACTCACGCTACCTATGAAGGTAATTGTTTAGTTAAAAAAAAACAAACAAGGGGCGCCTGGGTGGCTCAGATGGTTAAGCGTCTGCCGTCGGCTCAGGTCATCATTCCAGGGTCCTGGGATGGAGCCCCACGTCGGGCTCCTGGCTCAGCAGGGAGCCTCCTTCTCCCTCTCCCTCTGTCTTCCCCCCTGCTCGTGCTCTCTCTCTCTCTGTATCTCAAATGAATAAATTTTAAAAAAATCTTAAAAAAAAAAAAAGGTGATGACCAGAGTTTGAAAACTTCTTGAGTTGGTAATCTCCTTTGTGAGAGAGGTTAGAAGATGGACCGGAGTGGAAAATTTATACTCCAATAGTTAAAAATAACCTTATAATATGAAATTGACCCAAAATAAATATACTGATATTCCAATATATAGAGAGTGAAATCAAAGCTTTAAAAAACTGTGTTAAGTCATCCATACCATAGAACACCATTCAGCAATAGAAAGGAACAGCTATCAATATCCACTACAATTTTGATGGATCCTAATTTAGTTATGCTAATTATAATATCAGAAATGATACTGGCTTAATGATAAAATCCAATCTCAAAGGTTACATGCTGTATGATTGCATTCATGTAACAATCTTGACATGACAAATTATGGAGATGGAGAGCAGATTAGCTGTTTCTAGGAGTTAGGGTGTAGAGATGGAGGGAAGTGGCTATGGCAAAAATGAATAGCACAAGGGATCATTGTGATGGAGCTGTTCTGTATTTTCACTGTGACAGTTGTGACAGAAATCTACATGTATTGAAATCAGATGGAACTAAATACACACAACATGGAAAGCTGGTTAAATGTGACTAAGAATGATGGATGTATCCATGTCCCTTTGTGATACATACTGGTTGTGATATTGTGCAATAACTATGTAAGATGTTACTACTGTGGGGAACCCCTGTGAAGTATACATGGGGTTTCTCTGTATTATTTTTTACAGCTGCATTTGAATCTATAGTTATCTCAAAAAAAAAGTTTTAAAAATCAAGAGTCAAGACAGTATCTGAAAAAAAAATGTTAAAATCATTAAATACAAATTCTGAAAATGAAAAATAAAACTAAATAAATTTATTGAAAACCTTAGAGCTAAGGAGGAGAAGGAAAGGGAGAGAAGGAGAACAGTACTGACATTTATTGAACACAATGAATCAGACATTATGCTAGATGCATTATATGCATTCAAAATCACTGAAGATGTAGAAGAACCAGAGCAGGTGGGCGTTATTATCCTCATTTTACAAATACTGTGATGTCAGCAAAGTGCTCAGCACAGCAGCTGGCTCTTAATAGATGCCCCCAAATAGTAGCCATTATTATTTTTATAGTGCTGTTAATATCATTTTATTGAGTGGAAATGGAGGCTGATTGAGGTTATGTAATGTAACCTGCTGAAGGTCATACAGAAGTAAACAAAACAAAACAAAAGCCAAAAAACACTTGTCAAATTAATTACAGATTCTGGATCTGAATCCAACTACTTCTCTTCCTATAAGCCATATTGAAAAACAAATTGAACAGAAAAAGCAAAAACAAACATACAAACAAAAAACCTTCAACTTACATATTAATTGAAACTATGTGGCAGAAAGTATTATGAGCTCTTTCTGCTGATAATTAATCAAAAAACCCCAACTTGTTCAAGTATTAACAATATAAAATCAAACTGCAGCATGTATATGAAAAGCACATAAAGAAAAAAATTAGCATCAATTTCTCTCAATAGTAAAAACAAAACGACATAAAATTTATCCTGAAATACAGGAATATTGTCCCACAACAATCCAACATGAACTTGAAAAATTAATGAAGCAAGTACAGGTATGATGAAATAACTCAAAGCAAACATAGGTGCTCAGATAGGCAAACAACAAGAGGTGGTATCTAGAAAACACAGGAAACATAAATGGTAAGAATTTAGGAAAGAGATCGATGGGAAAATTATTTCAGAAATAAAGATTCAATTCCAAGAGAGTTAGAAAGAAAAGACCCCTTAAAAGCTCAATAGGTAATATGGAGTATAGAATGAGAAAACAAATAAAATGAAAAAGAAGAGAGGAATATGTGAAAAATTCAGATAGAATATAAATGTAACAGATACGGTGCCTTCCCCATTCCTCTCTGTGCCTCACCATTTCAGTGCATTCTGGCCACACATTCACTACCAGCATCTCCATCTCTTCTCCTGAAAGCTTTTTGAGAAGCCTTCTGGAAAAGTCTTCTCTGCCTATGCACATGGGAAGCTGAATGTGGGAGAAATGTATAAGCCCCAAAGAACAGACTTTCATACATGCTTGATAGGAATTATCCTAGTTTTGTTGTTTTTGTTTGTTTTTTTGCCCTTCCACTTGGATCATTCCGAAGCCCATGTTTTTCACTGGCTCTGAGTTCCTCAGTGGTTTAAGTACATGTTGCCTCTGATGATAATCTGATAATAAGACACCCTCTATTATCTGCATTTCCCTTTCAGTTTTCCCTCTTCTTTCCCATAACACTTTTTGAAAGGATGATCTTCCTTAAAGCCTACTTGCCTGAGGGTTTTCTTCTAGCAAAACCCAAACTAGGAATAGGTATTAACAGTCATGGATTGTGGAAGCAGTTTTTCAGGATGAGATTTCGAAATTGAATAACTTACTATCCAGATGACAACAAGGATTACATTACTGGTGGCAAGTGGGTCGTGATAGGTCTCAGTGGGCTAAAGCATCACAATTACTGCAACTCTCACATGTGATGAGTTGGGATATAATACATATGGAAAAGGATCCAATGGAGAGATATGGGGGCAGTGGTGATGATCAGGAATGTGGAGTTAGTTATTTGTTATAAGCATCACTGAAGCACTTATGGAAGAAAATAACAAGGTCAGGTCCACCAGCTATTATCTTAAACATGGTGTAAAATTTAAAGAACCTCTAGCACATTGTAAAGGGACCTTGCTCTCCTGCATTGAATGACAAGTCTGTGCTCAAATTCATGCTCACCCTCTGATCATAAGAAGAGAAATGATACAAATAAAGCTAAATATAGAGCACTGTCAAGCCTCTGAGGCTAAAGTAAGGACAATGATATGGTTAGAGTAGGAGCCTGAGATCTGGGATAAGGATATCTGCATTGACATAGTTGAGAACTGAATCCCCAGATTTCCCTGAAACTTCTGAGTTTACAAAAGTGATTAAGTGGCCTGACCATGACTATGACCATGCGAAGAGTTTGCATGATTTTTTTTTGTAAGGTAATACTTGCCTTACTTAAGGTCTGAAATCACTACCCCCAACTGCTTCAAGATAACTAGGGCCAAATTTCAACATGGGATAACTGGAGAAGTATTGTTTATAATCCAGGAGTTAAGAAACTAATCATGAAGGGAACTGAAATAACTTGGCTATGTACTGGAAAGTACTAGAGTAACATGACTGGGAAATGACTTTGAATGTTGTGGACATCGAGGATGTGACAGAAACCTGGATAAGCAAAAGTTGAGTGTCAGTATATAACATCTTGGTAGGTATATCTGGGTATAATGATGGCCTGTAGTTAATAAAGTAGAGATCCTGCCACTGCCTTTACAAAGTATTGAGCAATATATCAGTGCTGTAAGTATACTAAAACAGATTTATTATATAAGACTAGAAAACCCAACTGTGTTTTTGAAGAGGGCCCAGAGGACCATCCTTTCACTAAAGCAACAAAAGATGCACTAGTGAGGGTGGCACCAATATCGCTGAGAAGCTCGGTAGCAACGTCCTCTATAGGCCAGAGCTGGTTGCAGGGAAATGTGCTGTGGAAGTTCACTTGATACTGTTAGTGGTAAAGACAGTGTTCTGGAACAGCAGAGACCTCTCGGCTGTACTTAACCATTAGGGACAAGGTGTATATTATTATTATCAAGAACTTGGCAGAAACTCCTCACATCTTTTCTACCACTGAGTTCTTTAAAGCCATAATTCTTTTGGTCAAATGGCCTACGTCATGCTACTTATATCAGAGGTTTTGTTACTTTAATGCTATGTTTTGATCTGGGTGCCACTCAGGTCTGACAGCCTTCCAAATCACCCAATGAATGGTGGCTCAGTCGGTTAAGCGACTGCCTTCAGCTCAGGTCATGATCCTGGAGTCCTAGGAAAGTTGAAGTAATATTTCCTTCTGTGGTGGGCACCATCTCCAAACCTCAAGCAGGCCTACCTGCTTGTCATGTGCTTCTTTCTTGGTAGTAGGAGCTGGAAGGTACAAGAGCTTGCTTGTGAGAAGATGACCCAATGGGTGATTCCACTGGATGCACTGTAGGATTAGAGTCCTGACCTTCTAGATGTGGTATATTCTTTAAACTAATTAAATGGTGCTATGTCCCTGATCGGTGTAATGCTGTGTCTTCAAGAACAGTCCCTGGGCATCATGCCTTCCTGTGATTGCCCTGAGAAACATAAGCTTTCCTTCCCCACAACTTTTGGCTCTGATGAACTAGAATTCCTGATTCCCAAATAGGGAAAATGCTTCTATCAGAAGACATCATAGGGGTTCCACTAAACTTAAACCTAAAGCCATCTTCCAGTCATTTTACACTCCTCATATCACTAGATCAAGAGGCAAAGAAAGGAGTTACTATGCTCACAAGTGCTATTGACCTTGGTTTTCATGAGGAGAATGAGATTGCTGTTACCTAATGGGGACAGAAAGAATCACAGTATTCAGAAGATTCAATGGTGCTTTCATGTCAAACACTAACTTCCAATCTATTTTAAACTATATAAAAATCTTCCAAATAGCCAATTATTAAAGGAGAAAATAAAAACAGACATGGGTAACTCTGTATAAATTACCAACAAGCATACATCAATTAGGATACACCTACACGTAACGTGCTCCTCTCCCTAGTACTGGCTTAAGCAGTGAAGTCATTTCACAATTTTCTAAGACAGAGCTGTAGATCTTCCCATCTGTAATGGCCTGCTTCTCCCCCAGGGCAGAACCTCCACCCCACTCTATAGAAGCTGTTAGCAGGGGAGGGCAGTGACCCACTTTTCCTTGCGTGACACCAGTGCTCTAAGAACCGGCATTGAGGTAGTAGAGGAGCAACATAGTGATAGCCTCTAGTCTTCTTGGCTTGCCCCTCCTGGTGTGGATCCTCTACTCTAACAGCAAGCTGTTTTGCCCTTGACTCCAGTATTCTTGGAGCCCTTATCCTAGGAATGGGAGTTGGTTGGGGGAGGGGAGCTCCAGTCTTCTTAGTCGTGTCTGTCTATAATAGCACTTCTAAATATAGGCCTGGGGAGGACAAAAGACTCTGGTGGCCTACCCCTCCTGGGGTATAACCATAGCCCTAGCCTAGGAGCTGGAAAGACAGGAAACTTCTGTCTTCTCGGTCACAGATGCCCAGAGTCTACATCCACAATAGAACTTCGGTCATGTAGTTCAGGAGAGGGTAATGTGGGAGAATGTCATGGCTCAAATGCTGCAGTCCCTTGCCATTCTTAATGAATTTTAGCCAACTTTCCTGAATAAATGTACAGTTGATATATTTCTTAGGAAAATTTCCAGAGACCTTAAATTTTTTAAAAAATAGTTTGTTTTGTTTTACTGAGAAAAGTATCTATTGATTTCCTCACTACACCATTGTAGAATATTTACAACATCCATTTGAGGTCATATTTTATTATCTCAAAGTTCAGGTGAAGAAATTAAGGTTCACAGAGAGTATGTAATTGCTTAAAAATGAATTTCCTTATTTTAGTACAATTTTCTGGACTGTAGTATTGAAACGAACACACACAAAATGGATGAATAAGAAAATGCATCTGGAACTACAGAAGGTTTAAAACCATGTGATTGCATCTAATATTCTTTTTTTTTTTAAGACTTTATTTATTTATTTGAGAGAGAGAATGAGAGAGAGAAAGCACATGAGAGGGGGGAGGGTCAGAGGGAGAAGCAGACTCCCCGCCGAGCAGGGAGCCCGATGCAGGACTCGATCCTGGGACTCCAGGATCATGACCTGGGCCGAAGGCAGTGGCTTAACCAACTGAGCCACCCAGGCGCCCTGAATCTAATATTCTTAAGTGTTTTATAGAAAAATTAGATCAAATGCATGTCCATGTCATGACTGGAGTCACATTACCATAATTATAAGACAGAAATTAGTGAGTAGTTTAGGTTTTCTTGGTCCTGTTTTAGAATATGGTCTTCAACTCAAGATTTTGAAAGTGAATCTTCATAGGGTTTATTGAAATTATTACTACAATGTCCTTGTAAGAATCCCTCTCTGTGTAAAAATAACTGGAGTGACACATACTGAGAGATATTTTCTTTGACATTTAAAACTTTGTGTGACACATATCTTTCATGTAGGGATGACCTGGGATTTGAATGGAGTCCAGTGCCTGGAGCAGATATGCTTCCCAGAGACAATCACCCCTCTTAACTCTGAACTTTGCCAGATGACCTCTGCTTTGGGAATGAGGCAAAGTGCTGACTGAGACTGTAATGCCAAAACCACTGCCATTGATCAATAATGGCTGCTCTCTCCAGGATACATAATGTTAGTCATGTTGCTTCTATGGGATCACTCAGGAAGGCATTCATGCTGTGGGGAAAATCAAACTTGTATAGAATTCAGTTAGGTTCACTTAGATTAGTTCTATTATGAAAGGCCTTATGTACCTAAAATTTAATAAGAATGACTTTCAGTAGTGAGGAAGTGGATTTTGTTTGGCTTTTTACAATTTATTTTTTATTTTTTAATTTTTCAAATATTTACTTATTTATTTAAAGAGAGAGAAAGAGAGCAAGAGCGTGCGAGAGGGGGATGGGGCAGAGGGATGAGGGTGAAAGAAAATCCTCCAGCAGATTCCCTGCTGAGCATGGAGCCTGACAGAGGGCTCAATCCCAGGACCCTGAGATCATGACCTGAGCTGAAATCAAGAGTCAGATGCTTAACTGACTGAACCACCCAAGCACCCCTGGTTTTTTATAATTTAGACTTGCAGACTTTCTGATCAAAATTGATAATGTATTTCCTCTCTCTTCTTCACTTTCCTTATGTAGCTAGAGCTTAAACAAGTGATTATATTTTGAAGAATGAAAGTAATAAAATTGGAAATATTGGTTCATCTGGGCAATCTTACCAGCTATGGGTAAGTACTGTTGTATTGTAGTTTTCAATTATTTTAATTTAATTTAATTTATTTATTTGACACAGAGAGAGAGTACAAGCAGGGGGAGTGGCAGGCAGAGGGAGAGGGAGAAGCAGGCTCCCTGCTAAGCAGGAACCCTGATGCAGGGCTTGATCCCAGGACCCTGAGATCATGACCTGAGTCGAAGGCAGAAGCTTAACTGACTGAGCCATCCAGGCACCTCTGTTGTTGTCAATTAACTGATGATATGATTTAATCCCTCATGATGGTCTGTCCTGGAAAGAGTATTAGGCATCTGGGTTTGCTTCTACCTCCACCATTTAAAAGATCTATGATTTTAAACACCTTTGTAATCTCAGATTAGCAAGTATTTTTCTTTAAAACATCGATAATAATGTCTACTCCACATAATTTTTTTAAGTGTTGACTAAGATAACTATGTAAAAATATTCCTTTGCTCATAATAGTGCTAAATGAATATAGCATATACGCACACAAATATTTTCTGCTTCACTTTCCATATAATGGAGCAGAGCTCTGATTGAGTGAACATGCTAAGTTTGCTGATTCTTAAATGAAACTATATGCAACTATAAAGGAAACTTTATATATAATATACAATTTACATGTATGATTTATCAGTACGTTTTTTGTATGTATATGTGCTACATGTAATACATAAGGTGCTTGTGTGTTGTATATATAGGCATGTGTGTAAATTTTGTAAGATGAATCATTAGAGAAATGATTGTTTTGTTGCATAAGGGGTTTGGGGACCATTCAATATTCATATACAAAAGAGTCTTTGACCTATACTTCATATCATATACAAAAATAAATTCAAAATCTTTTGTAATTCTAAAAGGAAAATGTAAACTGTTAAACTTCTAGAAGAAAACATAGAAGACCTTTGTAACCTATTAATAGGCATCAATTTCTTAGACATGGCACCAAAAGCACAATCCATAAAAAAAGAAGTTGACAAATTGGTCTTCATCAAAATTAAAATTTATGTTGTCCAAAAAAAAAAAAAAAAACAAAACAAAAAAACAAACCAGGGAGTGGAAAGACAAAATAGGGATTAGGAGAAAATATTTGGAAATTGTGTACATCCCCAAACTCTCAAGTCTACTCAAAACTTAACAAGAAAACAACAAAACAATAATTAAAATTGGCAAAATATTTTGACATTTTATAAAATAATATGTATAGATAGAAAATAAGCACATGAAAAGATGCTACACATCCTCAGTCAGTTGGGAAGTACAAATTAAAATGGCAATGAGATAATACTGTACATCTATTAGAATGGATAATTTAAACTATGCCAAGTGTTGGAAAAGATGTGAAAAATGTCTTTTACATTTCTGGGAGGAATGAAGAGTGGTAGACCACTTTGGAAAAATGTCAATTTCTTAAAAAAAGTGAACTGTACACTTACCATGAGATCCATTCACTCCTGTTCTAGCTATTTACCCAAGAGAAATGAAAGCATATAGAAATATTCACATAAATACTTTAAAGAACATATAAAACTCAACACCCAAGGACAAAATAACCCAATTTAAAAATGGGCAGAAGTTGGGTGCCTGGGTGGCTCAGTTGGTTAAGCATCTGCCTTCAGCCCAGGTCATGATCTCAGGGTTCTGGGATGGAGTCCCACGTTGGGCTCCCTGCTCAGCAGGGGTTCTGCTTCTCTCTCTCTCTCTGCCCCTCCCCCTCTCCCTGCTTGTGCTCTCTCTCAAATAAATAAAATCTTTAAAAATTTTTTTAAAAATGGGCAGAAGATATGATCAGACATTTCTCTAAAGAAGACATACAGATGTCCAACAGACACATGAAAAGATGCTCAACATCACTCATTATCAGGAAAATGCAAATCAGAATTACAATGAGATATTACCTCACACCAGTCAGATTGGTTAAAATTGACAACACGAGAAACAAGAGGTCTTGGTAAGGATGTGGAGAAAAAGAAACCCTCTTGCACTGTTGGTAAGAATGCAAACTCATACAGCCACTGTGGAAAATAGTATGGAGGTTCCTCAAATAGTTAAAAATAGAACTACCTTATGATCCGGCAATTGCACTACTGGATATTTACCCAAAGAATACAAAAACACTAATTCAAATGGATAGGTGCACCCCTATGTTTGCAGCAGCATTATTTACAATAGCCAAGATATGGAAGCAGCCCAAGTGTCCATTGATTGATGAATGGATAAAGAAGATGTTATATATATATATATTTATATATATATATAAGTATTTATATATATATATATTTATATATATATATAAGTACTTATATATATATATATATATATAAAATATCATTAAGCCATAAAAAAGAATGAAATCTTGCCATTTGCAAAAACATGGATGGAGCTAGAGAGTATAATGCTAAGCAAAATAATAAGTCATTTGGAGAAAGACAAATACCACATGATCTCACTCATAGGTAGCATTTAAGATACAAAACAAACAAAGGAAAAAGAGAGAAAGAGAGTGAAACCAAGAAACAGACTCAACTTTAGAGAAAAAAACTGATGGTTACCAGAAGGTACGGGGGTTGGAGGATGGGTTAAATATGTGATGGGAATTAAAGAGCACAGTTATCATGATGAAAAAAATAAAATAAAAATAAGTGAATAAAATATGAACCAACCACAAAAAAAGAAAAAAAAAATTATTACCTAACGATCAGGCATTCAGGAAAAAACCCTCCCTACTGTTAGTTATTCCTAGTTATATTGCAATGGAAAATACTTTGGTTTAACCAATATAGCTTCACTTAGATGGATTTTCTACCCTACAAACATTGAATTCTCTTGTTTCTTAAGATCCTTTAAACCTCAAAACACCTCAACTATGCAACCCTATGAGTGGTTGTTTTTGGACAAGATCTTAAAGTTGTGTTTAGCTATGAAGAGTTCAAATATAGATTTAAATCAAGTTATGAGTATTACATGCTTCATTTCATTGTTGTGTTAATAATTTTGAGTTAATAATAGCATATATGTATATTAAAGATTATTAAAGTCCACATACTTCATAGTATCATTGGAGAATGTAAATTTTTCCCTTACCCAGAAAGATGTATACTATAATGTAATTTACCTTTGGGATAAATATTATGTTTTTAATCTCAATATAAGAACATAAATCATGTGGCTTTTATGAGTTTCCTGGAATGTATAGAAAATGTATTTTCTCCCCCCTTTTTTATGCTTCCTTTATAAAGTGACATAATGACTTAATTGAGCATTTGAAAGTTACCTCCACCATCTCCCTCTACAAGAAAATGAGTGAGTGATGGAATTAGAGGCTAAATGGAGAGGCTATGCACAAGTCAGAACCTGGTCTTTGTATTTCTGAGGCATGGGTTCCAAAGAGGTAGCTTAGTCTACAACTGAGGAAGTGAAGTCTCAACCACTACAGGTCAGAAGTTTAAAAGTAAAAGAAAAATATCTGGAGCTGGACTCATACATAATAAAATCTGAACCCAAAAGAAACCCAATTGCATAGTCTGATAGTGACCCTGGAGGAGGCAAATCCAATTAATTGGGAAAAAGATTACTTTGAAGAGACCCCTCAAATGGAGCTTGCCAGAAAGGATCTATCTCAGTAGTACATTTAAAGAATAGCCTTCAAGTCAGTTGGATTATCAATACTCCTGTGCTAATCCTCCAGTCAGAGCATGAGATAGTTCATCTGCATTTTTTAGAAGCTGTCTTCCAATTAAAAGATAATTTATAAAACCAATGCTCTGTGCACTCTTAAGCCCAAAATACCCTGAAAAACCAATAGGGGGAAAAAAACCCACATGGAATATTGGCTACAAGTTACTTTCACCAGCAGAAGGAGCTTATGTACCAATACCATAGGGATGGTCTAAAACAAATTAATGCAACCTCAGCTGAAAGAAGAGCAGAGAGAGCCCTCTGTTAAATAAAATTTGAATTCCAAAGATAACATTTCATAAGAAAGAGAAAACAATGAAAGCATTCTCAAGCTAAAAATAAGATTTTTCATTTGTTTGAAGAAAAAGAAATTCACAGTGGTGTAGTTTACTAAGAAACAGAATTATTAACCTTAGTCTTTTGCTTTTAAGATTGCCATTAATGCAATGAAGTCATTGAAGGAAGGTACATAAGTGGAAATCACATTTTGAATCCATCAAAAATATATAAGGTTAATTGTTTGTACTTGGGAATTAGTTTTCCACTTATCAAATATTTATCTAACAATTAAATGTACCAGATGTTGTGTTAGACTTTATGAACTCACAAGTTAATAAGAGCTACCTATTCTCAATAAACTTATCTTAGGGGTTTAGATGGGTGAAGGATAAAGAACACTAGCAAATAAAATAATTAGCTGTAGGTACCAAAGAGATGCATCCGTAACTGCTATATCATTTTAACTTTTTAGAATGATAATGATTTTTAAAATCATAGAAATATGTGTTGCTTATGATGCATAATAGAAATTTTATAAATCCAAGTATTTTACAAGTCATCTATGTAGTTTCCTTCCGACTCTCTGATCCTACCAACTTAATTCATCAAAAGCACTTATGTGAAACAGTGGGACCAGTCATGTCACTAGTCAAGGTCAGCATAAGGAATATTAGGTGTATAACTGCATGGCAAACCTTAATGTAAGCACTGATGATTTTTTAAATGCATTAATTTCTCAAAAATTACTTAGTGCTGGGGCACCTGGGTGGCTCCGTTGTTAAGCGTCTGCCTTCAGCTCAGGTCATTATCCCAGGGTCCTGGGATCGAGCCCTGCGTCGGGCTCCCTGCTCTGCAGGAAGCCTGCCTTTCCCTCTCCCACTCCCCCTGTTTGTGTCTCTCTCTCGCTGTGTCTCTCTCTGTCAAATAAATAAAATCTTTAAAAAAAAATTACTTAGTGCCATGAATTGATAGCATTATTATTATAGAGATATAACAGTAAAAAGAGTTATAAGCCCTTGCCATAGAAACAGATACTTTAGTGAAGACACATAATAAACAAATGAATGCATAAACAAGTAAATTGATATATTATATGACACAGTAACAAACTATGTGAAGCAAAGTTAAGCTTTATGTACTCAAAATTAAGAGTAAGAAATAAAGATTGATGGGGAGGAGAGGTATATTGGATATGTGGTAAAAAAAAAAAACACACCTAAACAAACAACAACAACAACAAAAACACTTTGAGAAATCTTCATTAAATAGAGACCAGAAAGAATTGAAGGAGTGAGGAAGATATTAAGTGGAAGAATATCAAAGGCATCTAATTTGAGCACATGCTTGAAACATTTGAAGGGGAAATAAAAGACCAGAAAGGTCAAAACAGAATAAGAGGAAAAGTTTTTTTTTAGGAAAGAAAACAATGTGGAGTTCTAGGCAATGGAAAAGACTTTGGGTGATGTTTTGAAACAGATGAGATACCACTGTACACAGGTATTACATGATATGATTTTATTCATTTATTTTATTAATGTCACTCTAGCTTTGGTATAGAGAATACCATGCAGGTGCAGAAGCAAGAACTACAAAATATGTAATTGAGTAATTGCTTTAGTTTTGAGTTGCCAATATTATGTTTAGAATATTGTGGATGCTTTGGACGATGTCATCTTCCTATAGAGATTGCTCTCTCCTCTAGTAGTCAATATAACATTAGATCTCTTCAACCTATTTAAGGACTTTGCTGATCCAGGCTGGTTTAAAATTTGTATAATTCTTGGTTTACCTTTCATTCATCATCACTCCTGAAATTCCAGCAAAGAGCTGAATTTGGTATTCCAGCAAAGAGCTGTATTTGACTCAAACTAGGACAAAAAATCATTAAAGCAACTACCTACCAACCACACAGTCCATATATTTATTATTGTTCTGATACAGATATTGCACAATATTGACTTCCCAGTATCTTGTCTTACACCTTTAGTTCATCCCAATTGACCAGAGGTTAAAACTAGCAACTGTACTGCCATCACATATTGGGGTTTAATATTAAACCACTTAACCGTCAACAGTGTGGCCCTTAATGTCTCAACAGAAGTATGTGATCCAACTCCAAAAGCCTATCTTAAGTTTTGGGGGAGATTTCAAGGTAACAAGAGTGAAACAAAAGAAGAAATGATATGCAAGAAGCAAATTTAAAGTTAATCATAATTGAGCTGGACTCATTTTCCAAAGAAAACACAGTCATTTGCCAGTTTAAGTGAAAATTCTCACAAGTAGACTGTATGAAACTACTACATCTTGGAAGAAGAAAGGAGAGTTCTTTGCCTATTCCAACCCATCTGTTATCTCTCATTCTCCCAGCATCACCCAGTGAGAAATGAACATGTCATACTTCTGGGTTATAATACTGACTCATTCTGCCAACCAATCAAATTGTCTTGCCTGGATATGATCAGGCTATGGTGTCTTGCAATGTTAGAGTCTAAAAAGGCTATGGTAAAATCGAATCTTCATGCCTTGGGAGGTTGGGATAGCCAGTAGGAGAGGAATCTAGTTTCTCCTTAGAGCAAGATGCTGAAGCCCACAGAGTGGATAGGACTAAGGACCTCTAGAAACTGCCTAAACTGGATCTGGTAGAGGGACATATATATTGTCCATATAGTGGGACATATATATTTAAGATATATATGTCCAACAATGGGACATATATATTTAAGATTCATCAGTACATTGATGATAAGTAAATGAGATCCTATCCTGCCCTGACCCCAAGTTCCCACATTTAAACTAAGATCAGTAGCTGTAGCTGTAGTTTCTTTTTTCCGTTTTCTTTCTCCCTCCCTCCCTCCCTTTTTTCTTCCTTCCTTCCTTCCTTCCTTCCTTCCTTCCTTCCTTCCTTCCTTCCTTCCTTTCTTCTTTCCTTTTTTTCCCCCTTTCTTTCTTTATTTTTTCGTGGCTCTTCTCTCCTACCTTCTCCTTCTCTGGGGCTTTACTTCATGTTGATAGTTTATCTAGAATACTTTCCTCCTTATCTTCCTATAACTCACTCTTCATATCATTAAAATCCCAGTGTATATCACCTGAATAGTCTTTCCTGTAATTTTTATTTAAAATATCTCTTTCCCCTATCCACCAATCTATTTTTATCCTTCTACTGTACATTATTTTCTTCATAACTTTTATCATTATTGGAAAATTATTAAATTTATGCGTATATTTGGGTATGTGTGAAGATATGCATGTTTTAACTTATTATACTTCTCCCATAATACAAGATGCATAACAACAACAATTTTGCCTGTATTTTTTTTTAACTTTTTTAGTTCTTCCAGCTCCAGAGCCAAGAACAAACCCTAAAAGTATAAGGGCAGCAAAAGCTGTACCACTATGCATCAATGAGATATCTAATTGATTATCTTTGAAATAGCTTTGAATCACATCCTACCAACAAGGAGAATAGGGAAATAATTGAGTCAGTACATAGGTTAATTAAATCCAATAAAGTGTTGAATCAATTTGACTGGGATAAGGTGAGGGTAGGGAAAGAATTGCAAACATGAACGAGATCTAAGAATCAAGTAATAGTTAACTTCAATTTATGAATGTAGGCTAAGAGACCAACACCTTTATTAAATAGTCTCCATCTTAGGACTGTAAGAGAGCCTTAAACAATTGCCACCCAAATTCCTGCTTTCCAGTCCAGATCTCAGCCAGGGGAAAAAGTAACACCAATTTTCTTGAAATGTTATCATCAAATTTTGTTATTGTGTAATTATTTGCTAGTGACTAGGGAAGGTTTAGAATTAAATAGAAACATGAAGTAAATCAAATGCATAAAACCATGGTACTTTTATTTGTATTTTAAGTTTATCAGTACATTTTGTATATTATTTTTGGACTGAAATGTTTAATTTGTCATGGAAAATTGTGATTCTATTTTAAAATATGTAATTGTGTAATTGCTTTAGTCTTTGAGTTCAAGTTGTAAGTAAAAGATAATTTGAACTTTAAATTCACAAAAACAATTATGGTTCACTACATTTCTTTTTAAGATTTTTATTTTATTTTATTTTATTTATTTGACAGAGAGAGACACAGCGAGAGAGGGAACACAAGCAGGGGGAGTGGGAGAGGGACAAGCAGGCTCCCCGCAGAGCAGGGAGCCCGATGCGGGACTCGATCCCAGGACCCCGGGATCATGACCTGAGCCGAAGGCAGTCGCTTAACCAACTGAGCCACCCAGGCGCCCTATGGTTCACTACATTTAAACTTGATTCATTAGACTCTAGGAATTACCTAAGTGCTTGAGAGAGTTCATTTGGTTATTCAGATAATTTAAAAGAACATAAATTATTAAAATTATAAATGCTGATAACATTTAAACATGTAAGTTACAAAATTATAAAAGTCTTTTTAATAGGGATAATTAAATTGTACTAGTTTACTAGAGATAATATCTGTAGCTTGAATTTAAATGTTCAATCTGTTTTTTCATATAGTGAGTCAAGAAACTGAATTATCAATTTAAAAATCAAGTTGCTACAAATGAGGGTTTTTTTTTTTGTTTGTTTACAAAGATTACCATCAAATATACCATGGAACTTACTTTGAAAATATATATTAATTTATGGGATGCCTAGATGGCTCAGTCAGTTGAACGACTGACTCTTGTTTTAGGCTCAGGTCATGATCTCAGGGTCTGAGATCCAGCCCCATGTTGGGCTCTGTGCTGGGTGAGGAGTCTGCTTGAGTCTCTCTCCCTCTTCCTCTGTCCCTCCCCCTGCTCACACACATGCTCTCTCTCTCTAAATAAATAAGTAAATAAAATCTTTTAAAAAAAGAAAATATATATTAATTTCTAAAGAAATACTTGTTAAATGAATCAATGAATGAATAATTATTTTTTAAATGTTTTTAAATGTTTTATTTATTTATTTATATTATTCAGAGAGAGAGTGAGAAAGAGGCAGAGGCAGAGGGAGAAGCAGGCTCCCCGCCTAGCAGGGAGCCCAATGTGGGACTCGATCCCAGGACCCTAGGATCATGACCTGAGCCGAAGGCAGACGCTTAACCATCTGAACCACCCAGGCGCCCTGAATAATTATTTTTTAGTTCTTTTAGGATAATTTCCTTTATGAAACACCTTGTAAAATCACCTCTGATGTTTGTTAAACAATATGGATTTGCAAAGTTTCCTCCACCTGGAGCTACTAATTGAGTAGGTCTTGATGGAATCTAGAAATCTGTTTTTCATTAATGTCTTTTTTGACTCTCACAATAGGCAAAATTGTAGTACACTGTCCTAAAGCACATTTCTAATTTGCTCTCTATCCAGTCTAGGTCTGAAGTTTTTTGACTAAGTTCCATGGCTGATGCCATCAACCTTCCTGACACAAACTTTCTCTGCATGGATGTGCATCAGTGCCAGTTGATGCTCTTCTTTGCTAGCTGGGATTTCCTAGCTGTCTCCAGATCAGATTTGTCCCAGGCTAAGAATCCTGGATAATGTGTTCTAATCCATCAGCAAGCTGCTTATTAAGCTCATTTCATAATAATTATTTTCAATTTATGACAGCCTGCTCATGTCAGAAATAGGCATGAAAATAGTAAATTTGGATTGCAACTCACAGTAGAGCTTGACTACTTTTATGTTCCTTTCAGAAAAGCAACTCAGTTATTATGAATGTTTACTTGAATATGTTAAGATTACACTAAGGCTCTTGAGTGACACCTTCCTTCCTTCCTTCCTTCCTTCCTTCCTTCCTTCCTTCCTTCCTTCCTTCCTTCCTTCCTTCCTTCCTTCCTTCCTTCCAACACTATCCTGAAAATGATTCAGTTTTTGGTATTTGTAATAAAATCAAATACTTCATTCAATTGCAAATGCAGAAAATAACCTTCCAGTTTGATCTATTCCTAGGATGTACTCTTTGAACATTAATAATTCCTTTTATAATTCATGGATCCTCAGTTTGCTATGAAATGATACTCTTTCCTGTGTAAAATCACAGGTAAACATGCTTATTCAATAACTACCAGCCAAAGAGTTTGCTCTGACAATGGAAGATTGGTTCTTAAAATTATTGAAATCTATGCCATATTCTACTGTCACTTTATATTCAAAACACTTCATCTGAATCAGAACTGTGATTATTGAGGACTGTCTCTTATATCCTATTGTCTGCCAGCAGAATTACTTGGGCTGAGTTGAATTTTTTAAATCTACTGGCTTTTTCTCAAAAAATAAAATTCATAAGCCTATCATTTAAGATAAATGGGTTATCTAGTTCCCAATGGATCAAAAAAAAAAATACAACAACCAAATAAAATCCCCAAAAACGTTGTTATCCATGAAGTCTTACAACGACAAAGAAGTGGCAGCATACCATGGTACAAATCACCCTAAATTAAATTCACTCACATATTTACCCTTATTTTTACTTTCTTCTTCATAAATTGAAAGCACACAATTCAGTCTTTTTTATACTAAAAATAAGAATACCTTTTGTTAGTCATGTCATCTCCTAAATGAGGACAGAAAGATCAAGAAAGCAGTGTTTTGTGGGATCACTGTACCTGCAAATTCGCAGCACAGTAATTGCCCAGCATGTGCTAACAAACTGTTCAGCTCATCCAGGCACACTCAGAGTGTAAGGAAGCAAAGAAGAGGAAGATAATCAATGGTAATCATTTCTGTATTTTTTCACTTCCCTTCATATGACACTGTCATCTCATTTATGTGAGAAAAACAAAAAGTAATTTAGAAAGTTATCAAAATTAAAAGGAGAAAAGTGCAATTTAGAGACAGGAAATATTCATGTGAATTGAAAAGGTTTGATTCTTTCAACATTGAATGAGTACACTTTTGCCACAAGAAAAGATAGCAGTATGTTGTTCTACTGATAATGCCCACTGCAAGGAAAATTCAAAAGTATTTCATGATGAATTGAATTATGCTATGTATATCAGCAGGAGATAAGCAGAAAAACTAGATTAGAGATTATGGTAATATACAGTGTGGTCCACAGTTATTTTAGATTTTGAACATAATCAATTAAAAATGAGTACTCCAGTATTAAAAATGAGTACTCCAGTATTCTAAATGTATGGTTAACTGTTAATAGTTCCTATACAAAAAATGGCTGATCATAATATTCAATAACTATCTAGTATACTTTTCTAGTGTGCAGATTTGTAGTGGCCATTGTTTATAGAAAGAATAAAATGAGCTCAAAGTCTTTATCATTCCATATCATTCCATATTCATTTGCATATGTGTTTATATATATATTTTCAGGCATGAGCTCAATTTGAATAAAGACATGCATTCAAAGTGATTTAAAATTGACATCCCAATCAAAATACCTCAAATATATATTCAAATTACAAAATTTGATTTTATAATATCCTTATATCACTTAGGCATAATAAAGTAAGCTCAAATGGATGCACTTAGATACTTAGATTTCAATATTTGGACATCTTTCCTGGCTTTGGGTTAAATAAGTTTAGATAAGTGTCTGATTTTAAATATTTTGGGAAAAGTATGATTATTTTCTTCGGAGTATTATTTCTTTGTTTTGGGGTATTTTTTTGCTCATAATTTATGATGAATATCAGATCTTATAATATCTACATTTAGGAGATTATCAAGTCACGGTTTATGTATATTAACATTTATTTTGTGGTGATAAGCTTAGAATCAGCTGTCTCATAGTTCTTGTTCCTAATTTCTGGTTTAATGGCAGGAGGAATGGGGATAGAGGGAAACATATCCAAAGAAAACCTTACCCAACTTTTAACTAACCTTAGTATTTAGATCTCACTTGCTGCCTTTTATTTAATTTACTAAGTTATTTGACTTTTCATATAAGCACCGTATGTAAGTCTATTAAACTGGATAATGTTCTACAAAAAGTCTTCAGATATCCTGCCCACATACACAGTTACCTCCAGGCTATTGGGTAACTAGTTTTCTAAAGTGAAAACTACTTTTCAGCAAACATTTTCATAATTGATCACAACTCATGTGTAATCACAATTCAGCATGTTTACTTCTTAGATAGTATGACCCACTATGAATCCTCAGCAAATTATGAATCAGACAGAAATCTCTTTTACTTTGCTGAAATTATCATATATGGTCTATTCTCTCTCCATTTAGGTGAATTCTGCAGATAAGAGTCTATAACTTATTTCCTTAAAGCTATTAAGAGTGCCTGTGGTGTTAGATTTGTCCGTAATTTTGTCCAAAACCCCTGTATCATTTCTATATATGCCCTTCCTCCTATTGAAGTGAAACACAAGTCTTCTACCCTTATAACTACCTATTTCTGTCTCTAGCATCCAGCACTTTTAAGCCCTGGATTCCTTGGAGACATGACTTATTTTTATTTTTAATAAAAGTTTTATTCCAGAATAGTTTAAGATTTATAGAAAAGTTAAGATACTAGCACATGCCCACACACCCCATATACTTCAAACCTAGATTTTCCTATCATTAACATCTTTCATTACTGATATATTTGTCACAATTAATAAACAAATATTGAAACATTATTATAACGAATGTTCATAATTTATCCAGATTCCCTTACTTAACACATAATGTTCTTTTTCTGTTCCAGAATCCCATCCAGGTAACATATTTAATCCTAATGGCTCATTAGGTTCCTATTTCTGTAACATTTATTAGACTTCAATTGTTTTCAATGACCTTGAAAATTTTAAGGGGTACTGGTCAGATAATTTATAGGACACTTCTCAGTTTTATTCTTCTCATGATTGTGGTTATGGGTTTTTGAGGAAGAAACACAGAGGTGAAGGGTATTCTCACACATCCATATCAAGCGTACATGGTATCAACATTACTCATCACCATTGCTATTAACTTTGCTTATTTGGCTAAGGTACTGTTTGTCAGGATTATTCACTGCCAAGTTACTATTGTTTTGCTTTCTTCATACTGTACTCTTTGGAAGGAAGTGACTATGAAGAGCTCACTTACAGTGTAAGGATGTATGCTCCTTCTCCCTGAATGGTATGTGGGGATTAAACAATATACCACTAAATATCACATAGGCCAAAGGAGAAGTCTCAAAAGAAATTAAGAAATATTTGAAGTAAATGAAACTGAAAACACAGTTTATTAAAATTTAGGGGATGAAGCAAAAGCAGTGCTTAGAGGGAATTTTATAGTATTAAACACATATTATAAAAGAAGAAAGATCTAAAATCCATAATCTAAGTTTTTAGTTCTAATAATCTAGTTCAAAGGGAACTAGAAAAAGAAGAGAAAACTGAACTCCAAGCAAGCGGAAGAAAAATTAAGAACTAGAACAGAAAATAAACTTGAAAACAGGAAAAAAAATTAATGAAACCAAAAGCTGTTTAAAAAAAAACACAGGTGTAAGGAAATGGTCCAGGTTCATTCTTTGGCATCTGGCTGTCCAGTTTTCCCAACACCATTTGTTGAAGAGACCATCTTTTTTCCATTGGACATTCTTTCCTGCTTTGTCGAAGATTAGTTGACCATAGAGTTGAGGGTCCATTTCTGGGCTCTCTATTCTGTTCCATTGATCTGTGTGTCCCATACTGTCTTGATGATGACAGCTTTGTAATAGAGCTTGAAGTCTGGAATTGTGATGTCACCAGCTTTGCTTTTCTTTTCAACATTCCTCTGGCTATTCGGGGTCTTTTCTGGTTCCATACAAATTTTAGGATTATTTGTTCTATTTCTTTGAAAAAAGGGGATGATATTTTGATGGGGATTGCACTGAATATGTAGATTGCTCTAGGAAGCACTGACATCTTCACAATATTTGTTCTTCCAATCCATGAGCATGGAACGTTTTTCCATTTCTTTGTGTCTTCCTCAATTTCTTTCATGAGTATTTTATAGTTTTCTGAGTACAGATCCTTTGCCTCTTGGGTTAGATTTATTCCTAGGTATCTTATGGTTTTGGGTGCAATTATAAATGGAATCGACTCCTTAATTTCTCTTTCTTCTGTCTTGTTGTTGGTGTATAGGAATGCCACTGATTTCTGTGCATTGATTTTATATCCTGCCACTTTACTGAATTCCTGTATGAGTTCTAGCACTTTTGGGGTGGAGTCTTTTGGGTTTTCCACATAAAGTATCATATCATCTGCAAACAGTGACAGTTTGACTTCTTTGCTGATTTGGATGCCTTTTATTTCTTTTTGTTGTCTGATTGCTGTGGCTAGGACTTCTAATACTATGTTGAATAGCAGTGGTGATAGTGGACATCCCTAGTGCATTCCTGGCCTTAGGGGGAAAGTTCTCAGTTTTTCCCCATTGAGAATGATATTCGCTGTGGGTTTTTCATTGATGGCTTTTATGATATTGAGGTATGTACCCTCTAGCCCTATACTCTGAAGAATTTTGATCAAGAAAGGATGCTGTACTTTGTCAAATGCTTTTTCTGCATCTATTGAGACGATCATATGGTTCTTGTTCTTTCTTTTATTAACGTATTGTATCACACTTATTGATTTGCTGATGTTGAACCAACTTCTTAAACTCAACACCAAAAGAACAAAAGATCCAAACAAGAAATGGGCAGAAGACATGAACAGACATTTTTCCAAAGAAGACATCCAAATGGCCAACAGACACATGAAAAAGTGCTCCACATCACTCGGCATCAGGGAAATCCAAATCAAAATCTCAATGAGATACCACCTCACACCAGTCAGAATGGCTAAAATGAACAAGTCAGGAAACGACAGATGTTGGCAGGGATGCGGAGAAAGGGGAACACTCCTACACTGTTGGTGGGAATGCAAGCTGGTGCAGCCACTCTGGAAAACAGTATGGAGGTTCCTCAAAAGGTTGAAAATAGAGCTACCCTACATCCCAGCAATTGCACTACTGGGTATTTACCCCAAAGATACAAATGTAGTGATCCGAAGGGGTACGTGCACCCTGATGTTTACAGCAGCAATGTCCACAATAGCCAAACTGTGGAAAGAGCCAAGATGTCCATCGACAGATGAATGGATAAAGGAGATGTGGTATATATATACAATGGAATATTATGCAGCCATCAAAAGGAATGAAATCTTGCCATTTGCAATGACATGGATGGAACTGGAGGGTATTATACTGAGAGAAATAAGTCAATCAGAGAAAGACATGTATCATATGATCTCACTGATATGAGGAATTCTTAATCTCAGGAAACAAACTGAGGGTTGCTGGAGTGGTGGGGGGTGGGAGGGATGGGGTGACTGGGTCATAGACATTGGGGAGGGTATGTGCTATGGTGAGCGCTGTGAATTGTGTGAGACTGATGAATCACAGACCTGTACCTCTGAAACAAATAATACATTATATGTTAAAAAAAAAAGAAGAAGATAGCAGGAAGGGAAAAGTGAAGGGGGGGAAATCGGAGGGGGAGACGAACCACAAGAGACTATGGACTCTGAGAAACAAACTGAGGGTTCTGGGGGTGGGGTGGGATGTGTTAGCCTGTGATGGGTATTAAAGAGGGCATGTACTGAATGAAGCACTGGGTGTTACACACAAACAATGATTCATGGAACACTACATCAAAAACTAATGATGTAATGTATGGTGATTAACATAACATAATAAAATAAAAAAAAATGTGTTTGCTCCAAAAAAAAAAGAAAAGAAAAAAATGTGAAACCAGTTCAATTAAAAAAATCAAATAAAATCATAAAAATACAAATGAAATAAAAAAATCTATAAAATTGATAAACCTTGACCAGGATAACTAAGAAAAAAAAAAGAGAGAGAAAGGACACAAATAACTAATATTAGAAATGAAAGAGGAGACATCACTACAGATCCAATGAACATTAAAAGGATAATAAAGTTATACAACTGTATATCCACAAGTTTGAGAACCTAGATGAAACAAATCAACTCCTCAAAAGACTAAAACTGCCGGGGTGCCTGGGTGGCTCAGTCGTTAAGCGTCTGCCTTCAGCTCAGGTCATGATCCCAGGGTCCTGGGCTCAAGCCCCACATCAGGCACCCTGCTTCTCCCTCTCCTTACTCCCCCTGCTTGTGCTCCCTCTCTCACTGTGTCTCTCTCTGTCAAATAAATAAAATCTTTAAAAAAAAAATAGACTAAAGCTGCCAAAACTCATAGAAGAAGAAATAGACAAACTTAATAGGCCTATGTTGATTAAAGAATCTTGAAGACTTTGGGTATAATGATGATTTTTTAGATACCAAAGATACAATCCATGAAAAAAAATAATTGATAAGCTGGACTTGATTAAAATTAAAAACTTTGCTCTGCAAAAGACCCAACCAAGAATGAAAAGATAAGCCACAGCCTTGGAGAAAATATTTTCAAAAGACATATATGATTAAAAAAAAAAACCTGCTATCCAAAATATACAAAGAACTCTTAAAATTCAATAATAAGAAAACAAACAAACCAATTAAAAAAATGTCCCAAAGCCGGAACAGACACATCACTAAAGAGGACATATAGATAGCATATCAGCATATGAAAAGATGTTCAACATCATTTGTCATTAGAGTAATGCAGATTAAAACACTGTTATACAACTTATTAGAATGGCCAAAATCCAGAACACTTGCAACACCAAATATTAGCAAGAATGTGGCAAAGATGTAGAGTTAACAGGAACACTCTTCATTACCAGTGAATGAAATGAAAATGGTACAGCCACTGTGAAAGACAGTTTGGTGGTTTCTTACAAAACTGAACATACTCTTACCTTATGATCCAGCAATTATGTTCCTTGGTATTTATCAAAGGAGTTCAGAATTTATGTCCACTCAAAACCTGCACACAGATGCATAGCAGCTTTATATATAATTGCCAAAACTTGGAATCAATGAAGATGCCCTTCAGTAGGTGAATGGATACATAAACTGGTACCTCCAGACAATGGAATATTATTCAGTGCTAAAAAGAAATGAATTTTCAAGCCAGGAAAAGACATGGAGGAAACTTAAATGCGTATTACAAAGTGAAAGACGCCAATCTGAAAAGACATATTGTGGTGATTCCAACTATATGGCATTCTAGAAAAGGCAAAACTATGGAACCCATAAACTGTTAGTGGGGTGGAAATAAACAGGTGTAATGAAGAGGATTTTTAGGGCATCAAAAATACTCTATATAGATACTATGATGATGGATTCATGACATTATACATTCATGCAAATCTATAAGGCAAAACACCAAGAGTGAACCCTAACGTAAACTTTGGACTTTGGATGATTATGATGTGTTAATGTAGGTTTATCAGTTGTAACAACTGTACCACTGTAGTTGGGATGTTGATAATGAAGGAGGCTAGGCATGTGTTGGGGCCAGGGGATGTAAGAAATCTCTGTACTTTCAATTTTGCTGTGAACCTGAAACTGCTTTAAAAAATAAGATCTATTATAAATTTCCATTAGGTTCCTTAAAGTCTTTGCTGAGACTTTTTAATCTTTTATTTGTTTCAGATGTTTTTGTAATTGCTTGTTGAAGCATTTTATGATGGTGATTTAAAATCCTTGTCAGATAATTTGATAATCTGTGTCATTTCAATGTTGGCATATATTTTTTTTTAATTCAACTTGGCATTTTCCTGATTTTTGCAAAAGGGAAAAGGAGGAGACACCAATTATTTACTGCCAAGTGGGACTGTCAGTTTAGCTTTCCCACTCAGCTTCTGTTGATATCTAGTGGGGATGTTCTCCTGGTTTCTCAGAGCATGAGTAGGAATAATAGCTATGCAATAAGGTCTTCATTTATAGCACTGGCTTGAGAGGATGACTCCTACTTTGCCTCTGGGAGTGCTCTCTTTATGACAGGCAATGGTTAAAGTCCTGACTCTCCACCAGGTCTCTCTGATGCCATCTCAACATAGATGGAAAGGATAGGAGTGGAAATTCAGGCTCCCTCTGTGGCCACTGACAGGGACAGGTAGGTTATGGCTCAGTACTGCCAGACAATGACCAAAGTCCCTACTTCATATTGTGCCTTGATATTACATCAGCAGGGATTAGTGTGGAACCAGGTCTTCTCGTTATAGTCTGGTGCAATTAGAAGGCCAGGCAGCTGTCAGTGGTAGAGATTGGACTGCTACCTCTCTGAGTCATTTCTGTAACATCTATAATGTCCAGATGATTAACTTTCCACTCTGAGGGCAGAATACATATCAAAGAACTACATATATTCCACCTCTTTGGAAGTTCTAGGCTTATTGAAGTATTTCACATATGAAAGTTGTATGATTAGGCTCAGACTTCAGAGAGATGAATCTTGTATGGAGACAGTTATAAGGTACAGAAACAGACAAGGCAAGAAATGATATAATGCAGAACTAAAACGTTGGCTGTGCCATTGGAAAAGGAAAGACAAATACAAAAAAAATAAAAGTGAAGAGGCGAATAAGATGGTGGTTGTTTGGGATCAGTTGTTTGATAGAAAACAATACCCAGTACATGTTTAAAATTTGCAATATTCATGATGACTCTAGAAGCTTATTCCCCATACATTAACATTCTATAGTTGTGAAGATTTTTTCTCATTTACCAGACTCTAGTTCATATTTTGATATATAAAAAAAGAGCCACACTCTAAAACATGGAGAATTGTAAGAAGAAAATATGCTTTAATCGAAGGTAAGAAAGTGCACAGTAGAGCAGAATAGCATATTTATAGTAGTAGCGACACTGCTTGCTACATTCAGGGTCACTTATGACTTACTGGAGAGTAGGGTGATTTAATAAGAAACATCAGAAATATCAAACCCTATTTTTGAACACTGGAAAGCACTAGACAAAAAAAAAAAAAGATTCTAGTGATAATGATTCCTCAAATTAAGGCTTAAAATGGTAAAAATATTACTTTTCCCCTTCTGTTAAGAATAAAGTTCAGAAAGAAAAGAATCAGATAAATACATGAAATCTTTAAAGCGAATCATTAATAATGAAGGTAAACGTGAATTTTATATATGCTTATATGGGAAATATATATGTGTATACACTCACACATATATATGCACACACACATACTTACACACACACACTACAGTTTTAGAATCTTAGAACCCTTCAGCTTTATTTTTTAAATGTGTTTGTAATACTGCTTTTGATTGAAAAAAAACAGCAAAGATTTCACCTCTTTACTGTTTTACTAAAAACAGTAAGTTCTTTAGTAAATCTGAACTTAAAATGATTTCAATGAATACAAAATCTCAAAACTATGTTTTCAATATTGCTGATCAAACTTCACAGCCTGACTTTTACTATATATTTAGCACTTAACTTTTGACGAGTTTCTTCAGGTCCTAAATATTTTTATAAAATTTTATGATCAAAGGGTTAATTATAACAGTCTTATAAACCCAAGTGATTGTTTATATATGCTTTCTTCTCATAAAGATTATAATTTTGTCCTTATAAAATGATCATCATGATGCTAATAAAATGATATTAATAGCTAATATTTACTGATGCTTAACCCTAAAACAAGCATTGTAATAAATGCTTTCTGTACAGTCTCAATTATATTTAATAGATTCATCTGGGTAGTTGCTCAAAATTATACCTAGTAGGAGTAAGAGCAATATTCATACTCTAAACTATCTCTAAAGTGTGTGTACTTAATCCCTATTACATTATCTTGAATTTGTATATGATTACATTGTCTTTTAAAATCTTTGTGTGTAGGGGTGCCTGGGTAGCTCAGTCAGTTGAGTGTCCTACTTGATTTCAGCTCAGGTCATAGAATCTCAGGGTTGTGGGATCAAGCACCCAGTTATGCTCTGGGCTCAGCATGGAGTCTTCTTTGATATTCTCTCCCTCTCCCTCTGCCCCTCCCCACCCCAGCTCATATTCCCTTGCACATGGTCTCTCTCCAAAAGAAAGAAAGAAAGGAAGGAAAGAAAGAAAGAAAGAAAGAAAGAAAGAAAGAAAGAAAGAAAGAGAGAGAGAGAGAGAGAGAAAGAAAGAAAGAAAGAAAGAAAGAAAGAAAGAAAGAAAGAAAAGAAAGAAAGAAAGAAAAGAAAGAAAGAAAGAAAGAAAGAAAGAAAGAAAGAAAGAAAGAAAGAAAGAAAGAAAGAGAAAGAAAAAAGAAACACACTTTGTGGGTAAGGTGAGAGTAAAAAATATGTTCCCCAAATCACAAAATAATTGTACCATCTAAAAAAGGTAAAATTACCATAAACATAAGGAAAAAAATCCTTTAGCTTACTATAAAAAAATATTTCAGCTAATAGTTGGACAAAATGGAATCTGTTGTTCCAGATATGGGTGTAAACAACATGCCATTTATCTTTAGAAGGTTGAGGAAAATTTACAAATACCTTAACCATAATATATTTACTAAAATCTATTAGTGTCTTTATAGATTTTGTTAAGCCTTGGAGGACATCAGTTACTACCCTATTTTTACCCCCCCCCACTCACAGAGATTACATTCTAAAAAGACTGAAAGATTATACCTAATACAACATAATAATTCTTATTTTCAAAGCTAGTATTTAGCACATGGTAGGTTTTTTAATCCTAAATTTTTACTCCAAGAAAGTATGCAGGCACACCATCAAGCTTAGCCCCATCATTCATGTATAGCACCTGCAGCTTTGTTCAGTTGACTTTGAACTGTGGATCCAGGAACATACACCTGAAATTTATCAGAGATAAAGGATGTTTACTGATGGAGAGTGAAATGATCAAGGTTTTTCCACAAGGGAGAATGAAACAAGTTGCATTTTTAATAGTTATCATATATAATCCCAAATCCTGTTTATCCCTTTACCTGTAGTTGATTTCACAATCAATTTTAATTCTAAAGATCAAATGAAGAGTAAAAAGGAGAATATATTTTATATTTTGAAAAATCAATTCTTAAAAACAACTTTGCACCAGCTTTCAAAAGTTTGTTTAAGAATTACTCGAGTAGGGGCACCTGGCCTGGGTGGCTCAGTCAGTTAAGTGGCAGCCTTTGGCTCGGGTCATGATCTCAGGGTCCTGGGATGGAGCCCCACATCTGGCTCCTTGCTCAGCAGGAGCCTGCTTATCCCTCTCCCTCTGCTTGTCACTCCCCCTGCTTGTTCTCTCTCTGTGTGTCAAATAATTAAATAAAATCTTAAAAAAAAAAAAAAAGAATTACTCAAGTATCACTCTGCCTGACTGCTACCAAGTCACTATCATGGACAGTGCTGTCTGTAGCCCATCAAGCTGGTAAGTAAGAGTCACCAGGTGCTGGGTAGGACAGGCTCACAGGTACAGTGCATGCAGTATGCAGGGAGTTCATGGACATACCAGTAAGTGCATCAATTGCAACATAAAAGGCCCGCCATGTGTGGAGGGCAATGTGATCACCTTGATGGAATCAGAGCAAGGGGCTCAGAAGCTGGGCTGAACCTACTGAACCTACTGCATCCTAGATATCTGAGTTGATGACCACTTGGCCCATCTGCATGATTTGCAACTGTTTAAAAAGTGTTTAAAATAAAAAAAAAAATATTTGAGTAAAATAAACACATATATTATGAAATAAACCACTTCCCAGAATGAGTGGTACATTTTTAAGGATAATTTCACATCTGTTGACTTCCTAATTGGCAGTCAATAAATTGACAGAAAGATGCTAAATACAACTTACTCAAGCAGCCCCAAATATGTATATTGAAAAATAATATTTACAACTGTATAAATTTCAGTACTTTTTAAAGTCATTCACCACACACACACACACACACACACACACACCCCTAGACTGCAACACTTGGAATAGTACTGAACTAACACTGAGAACAGATACTTTTCTACATAGTATGCGTTTGCTGATTTTGACAGCAGACAAGGAAAACAAATGTTTCATCCCCAAACCCTCTGGCTCCAGTCAGTGGTGTACCTTCCTGCTTTCCCTACCTTTAGCTCCTTCCAACATCCAGTAGGTGAAGGATGGAGGGCTATCAGTAAACTCAGGTCCTGTTATTTGAGGTAGAGTGATTTCAAACTCTCAAAATTAGGAAAACTGAACATTTTAAATGTGGGATTTCAGCTTTGTCCCTGAGGCTTTGATCTTATACAGTTAATTCTGGATGATATTGGGCATAATGTAAGCTACTAATGTCACTGGATGTGTAATGATGTTAAACAGACATCACGGTCCCAGACTTCAGGATAAAATTAGCTCATTCCATCACGAAGACATCAAACCTCCATTTTCATAAATAGAATACATAGATGGCACTGATTAAAGCAAAACAATAATTACAGTTAAAGGAAAGAAAACTATAGCTTCACAGAGTCACAGCCAATATTTTTCTGAGCATTTTAGATGAAACCAAAGCCAATCCTAAAAACAATTGATGAAAACTGCATAATTAAAGATTGTTCTTTAGGCAAATGAATAAACAATGACTAAGTTTTAGTAATGATAGTCCTGACGCAAGAAGCAGACATCTCTGTGTAATTTCCTATTACAGAGTATAGAATATATTAAAGCGAGACAAAAAGAACCATGATTGTTCATGATTGTATTTAGATACTTGGATTCAGTGAATCCCTTGTTATCATTCCCTAGGAGACTATATTTTGGGGGGAAAAAGTTAGTGTCACTTAAAGATATACTCCTCAATAGATTCTGTGGTAAGGAGACTTCTAGATGGCCCTCAAAGTTCACATGCACTGGTATACATGTCTCTACAATCTCTCCCCTTGATTGTGGGAAGAACTCCTGAAGATAGTGAGATATAAAGCTAGCTATTTTATACGACAAAATATTTTCAGGTTTAATTAAAGCCCCTAATCAGCTGTGTTTGACTTAATTAAAGGGGAGGTTATGCTGGGAGGGCTTGATCTAATCAGGTAAAGGAAGGACTAGAGCCTTCATGGAGGTCAGATATGTTTCCCTGCTGGCTGCTTTAAAAATATAAGCTGTCAAGTGAGAGTCCTTTTGCAGAGCAAATGGCAAAGAACTGAACCTAGCTGTTAGTCTCCAACTAACAGGGAGCAAGAAAATGGGACCTTAATCATATAGTCACAAAGAACTGAACTCTTCTAACAGCCACTTGGGTTTGGAAGAGGGTCCCAAGCAACAGAAAGGAATACAACATGGCGACCGCTTTTATTTCATCCTTGTGAGACCCTGAATGGAGAACCCAGTGAAGATATGTCCAGATCTCTGACACACGGAAACTGTGAGACAATACATGTATGTTGTTTTATGCAGTTTAGTTTTTGGTGACTTGTTATGTAGTCATAGAAAATTAACACAGACTCTAATCCTCAGAGTAATCTCCGGGTCCTACCTATAGAACCAACATAAGCTTTATCTATTATTTTTATTATAATCATATTTTTTAATTCAAGTCAAGTCACATTTTTCCAAAAAAATCATACAATTTTTTTTGTCAAGACTATATTTCACACATTGGGGCGCCTGGGTGGTTCAGTTGGTTGAGCGGCTGCCTTCGGCTCAGGTCATGATCCTGGAGTCCCGGGATCAAGTCCCGCATCGGGCTCCCTGCTAGACAGGGAGTCTGCTTCTCCCTCTGACCCTCCCCCCTCTCATGTACTTTCTCGCTCTCTCAGATAAATAAATAAATCTTTAAAAAAAAAAAAGACTATATTTCACACACAAATACCCTATATATTCCTACCTGAGGGAAAATATTCTCTTCATTTAGACTAGGTATAATTTGAATAAATTAATTTCTACTTTTTACTTTTAAGCAGGCCCAAACTACTCATATTTCACTCACTAAAGCATGTTTAATTGTGGACCCTTAAATTAACATTCAGAATTGAAGTAGTAAATGTTTTATAATGCATGTGGCCAGGAAACTTACAAAGCACATTAATGCAATACATAAATAGTTTTAGAAATATGCAACCATGTACAAGCATAACCATTTGAAGAAGGAATTAAATGCTGAGATAAGTTTTAGTTTGTGTGTTTTGTAACGACACACAAAAAAGTAATATTTTTTAGAAAAAGCAAAATGTATTGTTATCTCTAATATTCATCACATTTGCTTGTAAAGGCTATTTGGCCAACAGTTGTGAATGTGCTAGCCAGGCAGGGAGTTAATGATACCATTTGCAAAGCACTCTCCAACATGCTCCTAGGGATGTCTAGATTGTTATCTGCTCACAGAGAGCTGAAGTCTCTTAGTTGGTGCTAGTGTTTTCCCTACTCAGACACAGTTAACTCCTGATTCAAATGTTTATCAGCAAGGATGGATAATTGGAATAAATCTATAACATGGATTTTATATGTTATTTACATTGTGGGAAATCATAACTCTTCAAACGAAGTAACCATTCTTCACGTTTTCACTCTGTGTGACTAGAAAGGGGTATGATGTCCTGCTCCCGACCCCCTGCTGATAACTCTTCCCAAATGACCTTCACGATTTATTCAACTCCTGTAATGGGTAAGCTTGCTGAGCATGTGGTCTTGTATTTCTTACAGAACCCCTAAAAGATAGATTTTAACCTCAAATGCAAAGGCTAAAGTTGAGCAACTTACTCTGAGGTCGCAGCCAGTGGAAGGCGAGCAAGATACTAACCATCTATCTTATTTGGGAGCCACTTTTCTCTCCCAATTCAAATGACTCTCCATCTTGTCTCTATCTATCCTATCAATAGCCACCAAATAAATTGGTTTCCCCTCCTTGACTTCCTCAAAGAACATCCTAAGCTTCATTGCCTTGAAATTCCCCAATTCTGAAGCCACAGTAAACAAGAACAAACAAGATGGAGAAAATTAAAAAGGATCATGCCCTTCCTTTTATAGGCTTCCATTCTGAGGCTGGTAAAAAGACTGAACACAGAGGCAACTTAGAGTTTGTATTCTTCTATGGGACTGAGCAATCTTATTTCTGAATCACTGAAATTAAAAGTGATTTTGGAACTGTTTATATGATAATCACAATCATGTTAGGATTTTCATCTGGGTCAAGGAAGTTTACACGTAATGAATAAAGTTTAAGGGGGCAGTGGAAGAGCCACCAGCTAAAGTTTGAGCATTTTCTTACTTGTCTATTTGCTTTTCATACTGCTCTTGCTCAGATAGATTTACCCTCTGTAATTAACTCTTTTGGTGACAGAAACATCAGTGCAAACTGGTTTAAGCAACAAGAGAATATATTGACACATAAGCACAAATCCAAATGATGACACTGACTCCTGCTTTCTTTCTACCTTCTTCTACGTGTTGACTTCATTCTTCATGGTGCGGCAGCATATGCAGATACAAGAGATACCACCTGGTTAAAGTCCAGTGGAAGGGGGATCTCTTGAAGTGGTCTGAAAGGGCCTGAGAGTCACTTTGATCAGACTAGCTTAGATTATGTGCTCATCCCTAAATGAATCATGTGGCCGGGAAATGTTATCCAACGACAGGTGCTGATTTGGTTCACATGCCCCATACTTGTTGCTAGAGTAAAGCCTGCTTCAGACCACACAGACTGAGATTAGGGGAAGGATAGAACACCAAATGAAAAGCCAGGGCTGTCACAGGAAGAAAGAGAAATGGATGCTGGGAAAGCAAATAACTATCTACTGAGAATGGTGTTTTTGTGAAATTCTATTCCAGCAGGATATTCCAAGCATTAGACAAGATTTTAAGGACCCGACCCATTAAATTTAAGCCTTTTTGCTACAAAGTTCAGTCTTCATATTTCTTACTTTTGTATTAGCTTTTTACATCTTTGACTGTTATCCACATATGCTGGTGTTCAGCCCTGGGTCATAAATTGTTCAGAGCCTCTGTTCCAGAAGCTTGATGACAGTCTTTCTCCCTTGCCCCATTGTCAAAGATGGGTTCAAGTACTGCTCATAAATGTTTAAGAAGAAGATCAAATATGAATAGTCAAATGTAATTTGCAGTCTGTGTAGCTTTTACTTGATGCTAAGTTACAGGGATTTTCTCAGAAAGACTCCAGAAGTACATGGGATGCTTGGGTGGCTCAGTCAGCTCAGGTCATGATCCCAGTGTCCTGGGATAGAGCCCCGCATCGGGCTCCCTGCTCAGCGGGAAGCCTGCTTCTCCCTCTCTCTCTGCCTGCTGCTCCCACTGCTTGTGCGCTCTCTGTCAAATTAACAAAATCTTAAAAAAAAAAAAGACTCCAGAACTACAGTTTTTCTAGAATTTCTTTGTCAGAACACTGAGTTTGAAAAGCTGCACTGTAATGATGAAGCCATATAATGGCCTTCAATTCCATATCCATTTGCTCCCACTTGCACATTTAAATTTGTAGCAGAAATCCAAATGTTTAGCTTAATTGCCCTACTATGAAATACAGAGACTTATGAAAAGATGTTAACAGCCTGTCCCTGTGCCATCATTGAAAAGTCTTGCTGGGTATTCAATAATAGGAAAGAAAAAAAGCAAAAGTATAAAGAGGCAAAAATTACATTTAAATCAACATGGCAAAAGGTTTCCATGGTACAAAGAAAAATTAAATCAAACAGTCGGGTTCTTTTCAACTGAGGCCTTTAAGGAAATGGGCAAGATGTAATGTTCTTTATTTGTCAGACAAATGACACAGTTAATCAGTGCTAATTGCCCAGGATTGGCCTCTCAGTCACGTCAGTTAATTAAAGTACATTCTCATATGTACTGACCAAACCCCTCTATGTGTTGGGTAGGCAGAGAAATGAAAGGCATAGACAGTGGGTCCCTCTGTCACTTGGAAAGAGAAATCAATACTGATTTAGTTGTAGCAGAATTGAGCTATTTTGTCTTCAGTCTTTTTATCTGCAAGGCCCCCTGGCCATCAGTGTGGGAAAACATTCATGGAACAAATGCATTTAGCAGGAGTAATCATCATCATCGTGAAGTGCTTATCAGAAATGAAGACAAAATGCAATTAGGCTAGATTTACAGTTGGACCAATAATTACCACTCAGATGTTTCAGCTGAATGGAAAATACATGATTCCAAACCATGACATTTGTGTTCGATTGCTTTCTCCTCCTTTCTCTTGTGATCTCTAACCCTCCTCCATTTTCTTTTTTTTTTCTACTTTTAAAATATGTCAGTCATGATGTAGCACAGCTGAATAATTGTCATAGAGTCAAATGCTTGCAGGTGGTTAATGGAAACAGAAAATTAAATGAACAGCAGTAAAGAAACTCATACAAAATTAAAGAACTCTATTGCAAATTTAAAGGGTCATTTGGTTTCATCAAAAATCAAATAATATGAATATGTTATCCTCTGCATGAAAGAGACTATGTTAAATTGTTTTGAGAGCTGAAAAATGAGCAATCAATGGTGTGCTCATGAAATTTGTGAAAAAATCATGCACTATTGAAATATGCTGTAAATTGTTATTTAGTCCCTGCAGACGAAGGCCTACTTTGAGGGATCAATTTTTTTTTCTCTTGAACTTACTGTTTACCTAAATTATTGAATTGAAGATATGACTTGAAACAAGTTAAGATTGTTCCTAAAAAGAAATGAGAGTAGGATTAGACTAAGCAGACCTCTCGGAGCTGAAAAAACAACAACAAAAACAAAACCACCACCAAACTAGTTACTCCTTCAAAAATGTCTATTCTGAGACATTTTTCCTTATATGACAGAAACCCAACAATTCATAACACATTCATATGTCCAAAGAACAGAATCAATGGCCCCATTGACCTGCAAGGACTTAAGATGGTTTAGACCAACTAAGCTCTCATCTGCCTGGCATTTTTGAAATATATAATTGATAAAACTTTTGTGAAAAGAGAAGCTGTCTTTCTGGTGAAGCATCAGATATAATGTTGTATGGTGTCATTCAGAAGTGGATCTCAGTTACAGATTCTTTAAGAATAGATTTCAAGGTTGCAAAGCATTACATTCTTTATTCACTCCTTTTTATTCTTCATTATCCTCTTCATTCTCTGGGAAACCCAGAAGTCAATATGAAATATCTTTTGTCCATCATAAAATGATTTTCATCTTTGATGGTTGCTCATATCAAAGGGAAAGAAAAATGAAGACATATAATTGAGGCTTCATTGGAAATAACTCAGACATTTGTGACATTGCCTTGAATGGCTATCTAGTAGCTGAATATTTTTAATGACTAACAAAATCTTAGAGGGTGTTTGAAAGTGAATCAGTTTTTCACATTAAAAAACAAGACTTAAAAATAAATATTCCTAAAAGAACAGCTTTAAAAAGGTTAAAATAAAACATGTTTCTTAAACAATATAAATCCCTTAAAATGATTCAGTCTTTTCAAATGCAAAACAAAATGCATCTTATCTTGCACTAGTGAGAAAGAAATAATATTATAAACACACAGTTTTTTCTTTTTCAATTATCCCTGATGATTAAACCAGTAAAAGCATCTTTGATAGTTTTTTTTCCCCCTCTCAAATTTATGAGCTGTCAGTGGATTGTACATGATGCAGAGGTGAAAATATTGATTCACCTTTTCATCTGAGTGAGTACAAAAATATACCTTATTTTAATAATACCTAGCAAAGGTAAAGCTTAGTTGCTTGTCATTTCATGTTAAAATAAGATAAAAACCCAAAATAGCTCAACAAATATGAATAGTTTGCATTGAACAAGTTATAATGAAATGGCCAATTTTTTGAGTTAAAGCATTTTTCTGTATATTTTTCAAATGTTACTCCAATTTTAAAGATTTTCTGCCCTTTTTCTAACTAAAGCTCTTTAATGCCCCTATTTTTACATAACAGTAATATTGTTGTCATTTAAATCCAGCCATTCAAATACTAAATGTGTAGAAACATTATACAATATTCAAAACAGTACTCTTTGAAGACTCACCACTACAAAAAATATAGATGAAATTTGTAGCACGGACATCACCATTAGTCCCACTTAACATCACTGCTGTTCCATCTTTCTTTTAAATTAAAATTTTAACTTTTTTTACTTTTCACATAAATATAAGACATTTTATGCCAAAGGCAAACATCTTTATTTTGATGTATTAAATTGCAATTTCTACAAATATCCCAGCCCCACTAAAGGCCTGTATTCAATATTTCTGTTCAGTTCAAAGTACATTTCTTACAGACAGAGTACAGAGCACAGGTGTGTCTGAAACATTATATATCTTGATAAATATATCCCCTTTCAATAATTCTATTCCCTTAAATTAATACATATCAAAGCTGCAAGTTTGAGGGGAAAATAGAAAACATTTATACTAGCATTCGGAGTGCCTTTCTGAGTTCAGGATGGCACCAGAGGCTAGGAAAGATGTTTCCTCAGTGGTTTGAGAGTCTGTGGATGAGACTAGTCTAACAAATATGAAATAAGTACAAAAATCAGTGTAAGTTCGTCGTAATTTTCTAGAGCTGTCAAGGTCAAGAAAATTACAGCAAGACTATAGTGGAGAGTGTGTTACCTTGCCGAGGTCCACCTTCAGGAATAGGGCGCTCATTTTCCCAGCTGCCAGGAATGCTTGCCACTGACAGCCCAGAGCTAAGTCCCTCCCCTACAAGTACACGTCACCTACAGGAAATGCTTCCAAAACTTGCTTGCCTTCTCCTGGGTCCACATCTGGGATCCATGTGGGTACAACGTGTGCACCCTTGCCTGAGTTTTAGGCATCTCTAAAAGGCCACCAGTCTCAGTGCTCCCCATGGGATCAGATAAGCCATTGTTATTCCCTCCTTAATTTGCCCACTACTGCTTCTCTTATTTCATCATTGAGGGTTGCTTGAGAGCAAGCCTCAAGAAACTTTTGCACACAGATCTTAGTGTCAGATTTGGGTTTCCAGTAATCCAATCGAAAAGAGAAACCTTCATTTGCACTTGAGTGATAAGCAGCATTTGGATGATTACAGAGATGAAGGGAAAGCATCATAGCCTGGTGTGGCTTGGAATACACAAACCCTGGTGAAAAGTGGAAGTGACTTACTATGTTTGGAAGATGGCGAAGAGTCCCTAGTCTGACAATCTGAGGGATTTTCAGGGAATTATTTGAAATGAGAAGGGAGAAGATAGGTATTGGTAGAATGTGAAAGATATTAAACATCATGTAAAGGATTTGGATTTTATTGAGTAGATGTTTGCAAGTCACTCTAAGTATGGAATAAAAGTAGAATGTTTAAGGAAGCTTGGTATAGCAAGGATATGCAGTATGGAATAGAAACAGGAATGATACCACAAATCTGTGTCTTAGAGAGTGAAGGCCTGCACAGGGGCAACAGAAAGGATAAATGAATCTCTCTTTCCACTTTCTTTCTGTGTGTGTGTGTGTGTGTGTGTATGTGTGCATTGTTGAAAAAGAGAAAAAAATCTCACATATACTTTCTAAGGAAGTCCCAGAAGGTATGAATAGGTCTTTAATGAATCCTCTGTTATGAACTGTTTTTCCAAATCTACCTTAGAGATAAATTACCTGGTATATTTTTTCCTTCTATTACATATTTCCTACTTCTATCTTGTGGAGATACTTATGAAAAATAAAGCAAACTTGTAAAGAAAGCGAGAGGAAGAAGAAGGATAATCAAAGGACCTGGAAAATGGTACATAAACTAAATAATTGCCTTCTGGCGTAACTGAGAGTTGTTTTCCTCTCCCTAGGATACAAGGTGAAAGACAAAAGACCTAAATGAAATAGTAAGTGTCCTATAATCTAATTACTTCTTCACTAACCTCGAACAAGACATTAGGTTCTCACCACATACCTTGTTCCCCAGGACTGTTTTCCATATTCTTTTTCCATTTAGGAGCAGTTTGTCTTTCAACATGACAACATCTATCATCCTTCCGTGAATTAGCAAATGTATCAGTAGGTTATCATTAATATCCAAATAAAGATCCCAAAAGCAAATTCCTGACAGTCTTATAATTATTTTCAAGTACTGCAGATATTTCTATTATTTATTTATAACTCCTTCAAAATTAGGAAGATGTCCAGATCAGATTATCTGGTAATATCTCCTCATGCACATATGAAGAAACAATTAAGAATGTAAATACTATTTCATTACATTTCAGAAAAAACCTGAGGCTACCCTAACAGATTCATAGAGCACTTTGCTGATTCTAGCCTAGGTTACCTAGCCATGGAATAAAGAAATATTAAATTGCTATGGGTTCCTTTAAATTTTTGTCTTCCTAAGAAAGGAGTTATACAGATATATTGGTTTAAAGATTTCAATATGATAGCATTTGAATTTAAATGGTTCCCCTTCATTTTGATTTTACATTCTTAAATAATTCAGTATATACCCAACACCCAAATTCCTCCAAGTAATAGTTAGGAAAATGAGGGTAGAATAGGATAGCTACTTTAAACTTCTGCAAGACATCAAATTTCCATCAACCTAACTTAGTAGTTCTAAATGCGAATCCAAGTTTCCGATCTTCTAGAAATTCCACCTTGTCTGATTATGGAAAGCCTGAGTCCTGACAAAATCCCTTATTAAAAAAATGATTTTCTTCACAAGTCATTGACTGTTATATATTTTGTCAAATAGCAATGACATTTTGTCATGCCTAGCATGGCGTAGTCATTTAATATTGAACAATAATGTACTTTGTTGTTCTTTCTGTCTACTTTTCTAAGGGCATGCTTTGACTTGATTTTGTGATGAAGCAGAGGAAATTTTATCTTTGTTTTTCTCTTCTATTTCTATTTTGTCATAATTGTACAAATTATCCTGAACCAGATGACAATAGGGCATCTTATAAAATATGAAAATTATTCAGTGAATTCTGATATTGCTCTGGCCACACTGGAGCTAAACTGCATTCTGGCCACACTGGAGCTAAATTGCATTGCTATTTGGAGACTCAGGTTTGATTATTAGAACTCAAGTTGGGCAATCAGCGCCTGAAAACCTCTGGAATCCTCCAAAACTCTCTTTATACCAGCCCCCACACCACCACTATTGCTGTAGATGGAGGTTATGCAGGAAGGGTGAGGAGAATTAGCTAACTTTTTAAAGTCACTTGCCACCAAAGTGAGGGGAAATGGTTCTTCTTGGAATCTAAGTTAAAGGAGATGAGGTTTATCACATGGAATAGGTGACAGTGATTTTCTTCAATCTAGGTCATTTTGATTATGCTACTGACTATCTTCTCATCACAGAGAGCTTTTCAAGAAAACAGTAGTAAAATTGCCAGAAGTATTTTTGTTTCACATAATTAAGGACTTGTATACTCAAAAGGGAATTAAATAATGGAACAAAATTATGTGGAACTGTGGACATTTAATAATATAATGAAGGGGTAGGGACCAAAACTCTTTGCTTACTTAGGTAATTACAGCTGAAGATTTACATTGAGAATCAATCAGTGTTTTTCTGGTGTTTAAAAATTATTCCAATCAAAGTGTCATCTGATTAATTTTGAAAACAAAGTTTTTATCTTATTTTTACTACTTGTGATTGGGCTAAAGTGTTCAAGGCTACTGAAATTTAAGTGAATAACTTCCTAAGGGCTAATTTTTATTTGGTAATTAAAATGCAAACAAAATATAGATCCAGTCATTGTTTGGAGGCATTTTAGGGTATGGCCATTTAATAATGAAGATAAATAATAATAGCAATGAAACTCATCATTCCTAGGGAATTTTTTATGTTTAAGGCACCATACAAAACATATTTTCACGTTATATCAACTCATTCACCTTTTTTAATATAATCCCAAATAGCCTCCCACACCTTGGATCTTCTTTTTAGCCTTGCCTGAAATTCCCTTCTTACAGCCATTTCCTTGAGTTATGCAATAAAGTAATGGAAATATTCCATAACGTTCTTATTTAATTTTGACTGTGACTTTGTGGAAGAGATTCTGTATTTGACATTTGTGGCAAACAGAAAGTCATATCTTTGGCTGCTCCTGATTCTGCTGATAATTAGCTGATGGAGTTATAGCAAATTATTTATGGATTTTTGAATACAAAAGCAAGTTTAGCATTAAGGTAGGTTGTAGTTTAGAAATTTTATTTTCTAAATCTTGGGAACATATGACCTTTGATCATTAATAATAGCTCTGGGAAGATGCAGTTCAAGACAAGTGAGTTTCCCTGAACTTTTAGGGGAAGGGTTCCAGAAGATAGCAGAGACTATGGGTGGTGAGTGATGCCTCAATGTCAGAAAACACATCCCATTAGCATACAAGAGAGAGCAAAGGACAATTATGTGGGAAAGAATGCCAGAGAAAAATATCTAACACTTCTACCACCTTCATGTAAGGACCGGTTGATAGGTACCTGAAACCAGAGCAACACAACTTTCAAGTTTTCTTTCCCTAGGGACCGCCTGGTCACTAGTGTAACATTTCTGCCATCTAAACAGCACTAGTTCTACTTCTCTGCCATATCAGTTCTACTTCTCTGCCATTAAGTAATAAATGTCTCTCCAGATACAGAAAGTGTTTCTAAGGCAACCTCATCTTAGGGTAGCTGCAATTATTAGCAGCCATCAAATATTACACAGTTTGGATTTGCTTGATCTCCTAAGAGAGAGAAATGTTGTCCATAAATACCTCCCTGTGTATATATTCAATTTAATTTACTCACATACTCTTAAAAGCTACCTCTTTATAGCTAATGCAACCTACTGTGAACCACAAAATTTTCTTCACAAAAATACAGCTGTCAAAGTGTCAGAGCTTAAAGTCATCGTGTGGTGGTTTCCCTAATTCAAACTGGGAGATGTCTTTAGATAGAAATCGTTTCTTGAAATGACTTCCAACACAAAGCATTGTTCATATCAGTTCTTTTTGAAGATTTCTTTGACTACTTTTATTTGTTTAATCACACTAACAAGTTGTAGGCAGATCTGTGAGTCAGTTTTTCAATAACGAGTCTACTGAAATTTCAGATTTAGATTTCTTTACACACTGGTATTGTAATAGGTTTACAAAATAAACCCTGAAAATGCCTTAAGGTTACCTAAATATTACTTATTTATAATATGGTAGATGATAGAAATAACTTTAGGGTAAATTCCAGGGAAATCCTATATTCACTCTCTGTCATTAAGGAGCTTGAATCAGTTGAAGAATACAGTCCAAGAGTTCTTTAGAAGGGCTATATAGTGAAGATATGCAATAGAGGATACTTTTTAAATGGGAAAACAAAATTTTCTGTAGTGTTAGATGTTTCTAAGGGCTTAGAGTCAAGTTTTACAAGTCTTTCTTTAATTCATGTTTTTCATAATTTTCCATGAGTTAGAAACTGACCGGCATTTGAGACAGAAGGAAAAATAACTTTTCATCTTGAATTAACTGCTTGGGAAAGTGAAAATTGGTACAATATATTTGCTACTTAGGCTCAAGTAGTACAAAAATGTTTTGAGTTATTTTATTATAAACAAAGACATAATCAACATTCTTGTCCTACATACAAGAGGAAAATGCTGCACCAAAAAGATTTATCATACCACTTTCAATCAATATCTGACTGCGTGAAATTGATCATGTATGTGTCATTTTTAATGGATCAAAGAAACTTACAAATTACATAGAAATATAAAACTGAACTTTGAAAAAAATCCCATATTGCATGAATCTACATCTATGCAAAATTCTCTGGACTGATAACTATATAATATACAACCTAAATCTATTTATTTGTTTATCTAATTACTCTGAAATAATACAGTGGGTATCCATTATTTTCTACTGCTCAGGCAATTATTATCTTCCAGCTAGCACCCAGATTTCCCTTTATAGAACCACCTCTTCTTTTTTTTTTAATTTTATTATGTTATGTTAATCACCATACATTACATCATTAGTTTTTGATGTAGTGTTCCATGATTTATTGTTTGCCTATAACACCTAGTGCTCCATTCCCACCTTTTCTTCTTGATCAGTAATTCTCTGTAGGTGAGGTTGACCCTAACTGGTCACTCTATGAATGGGTAGATGACTTAAATTCAGTCTACCACATGAAAATAGCATTGGCCCTATACATTTTATTATAAATTTCAGAATGAAAAATCTCTTTTTGCATTGGATTTGTCAGGCTGGAGCTCTGGCAACTATTTGATCATCAATTATGAGAAAGCTATCTGAGAATAAAAGCAAAACACAGGGAAGATACAAAAGGGGATGAATTTCTGATGATGTCATTTGACAGCCAATATCCTTTTATGTTTGAAGCCACATTAAACACTTAGTATCTTTTTGTTGGAGCCAGCTTCTAGTGGGTTTCTATAATGTAAAATTTAGAGTCCTGACCAACAAAATTACACTCATAATTAGAAAGATAAAAGAATATCATCTTGAAATAATCTTAAAATGTTAAGAAAAAAACATCAGGAAACTCTTCAGATATGTAATATCTATGGTCTTAAGGCATGGTATACATGGCTACCTGACTCATTCTATCCTTTCTAACCCATTTGTAGATGACTTACTCTCTCAGTATTAATGTGCTTAAGAATCTAATGGGGATCTTGTCAAGATGCAGATGGTGACTCAATAGGTTTGGGGTGGGACTTGAGGTTTTGCATTTCCAACAAGCTCCGAGATGATTAGAGGCTACTGCAGTGGAAGGAACTTGAGGTAATAAAAAGTCACTGCATCCTAGAAGTCAGAAATCCAAAGAATACATTCCTCAGATTTCTTTGCAGCTTGGGTTTGAATTGTGGTTTAGCTTCCACTAAGCAGACATAGAACAGGAGATTTAGAGGGAATTTATGGGGTGGAGAATATTCCCACTCTTTAGCTGATCCTTGTGCTAGCAAGGTCTATCATGGCATGGGACACTCTTTGCAAATAAAGATTGTGGCTGAAGTAGTGTGGGCCTGGATGCAATAGTTTTGGAGGTAGCTTTCTGGTCCCCAGGTAACAGCCAGGGCAATGTGGTTTGCAAGTTAGCAGAGGGGCAAGTTCTGTAATTTTTAGGTTTCTAATCATAGCATATCTCCCTCAGGGGCAAGTTCTGGTGTGGTTTTTTTTCTGGGAGGCAGAGCCTAGAGTCTTCTCCAGTCCTTACATAACTTGGTAAACCAGTAATTTGCCATGTTAAATCCCTTTCACTATAAACTAGCAAAAATATTTCTATATGCCAAAGCTATAGAGTACAAATGAAATACCTTCTTAGGGTATAAAGAAAAAGAAAAAAAAATACATGGCAAAATGGAAGGATAAAAGGAATACTTTTAATAGCAATGGAGTAACACGAGCTCCTGAGAAGACTGAGCATTCTTGTTTTTGTGGGATTTCTAGATCTTTCCAAAGAGTTTGGCTGGGCCATATCACATGAGGCAGCATGATGGCAGCATGGCTAGAGTGATTATATGGCATTCAAAACTCAGGATTCTTTTACGAGTTTAACAGTGACAAATGTCTATGAGGACCAGGAAGATGGCACAAGTGATGAAAACAGATTAGGAACATTTAAATAGGCAGACACTAAGTAATCTTTTATAGGAATGAATATCTTTCCTGGCAGATCTAACACTTTTTTCAAGATAACACAAATTAAAATTATCCTGATTTTTTAAATGTTTACAATTACTGTTTTATCAAATGCTATGTTGATTAAATAGAATCTATTCCTAGGATAGATTCACAATCATTTGGAAACTTCACTGCTAATCCTGTAAATTATTATTTCACAAACTTGAGCCTTAGTACATTTCCATATATGTCATGTAAATAGAGCCTAGTGTACGGTAAGAAACCAATAAAGGGTTTCCATTACTATCCTTAGCTGTCTTTGTACTTCACAGAAATATGCAAAAACTTGAAAAGGATAAGGAGCACATGACTTACAATTAGGCAGGTTATATAAATGTGCAGCATTAGTTTACACAAAAACTGTTTTATAAGCAAAATAAATGTCAATAACACTATAAAACAGGTTCCAGAACTATTCAAAACAGGTTTGTGTTGCCTTTGATATATGGAGCAAAGACTCAAAACTCTCCTCTGAGGAGTAGCAAGTAAGTTCTATGTTTTTAATTTATGTATTGTTACTCTCCTATGATCAAGAACAAGTCAAATAGTACTTGACCATATAAACTATGGGTCAATACTGTATACTCAGTAAAGGACAGTTCAAGAATTAAGATTTTATCTATCTACAGGCTTCCATTTGTGGAATGAGTAAGTCTCAGGAATAAAAGGCCCAGCATAAGGAATATAGTAATTGATATTTTATCAGGACAGATGGTGGCTATACTTATAGTGATCATAGCACATAAACTTGTTGAATCACTGTGTTGTACACCTGAAACTAATGCAATTTTATGTGTCAACTATACTCAAAATTTTAAAATTTAATAGCTAATTAATTAAAATTTTATCTATGAATAATGTACCTTGTTGACTCACTGTAGATTAATTACTGATAAAAATTTAGTTCATCGGGGCGCCTGGGTGGCTCAGTTGGTTAAGCTGCTGCCTTCGGCTCAGGTCATGGTCCCAGGGTCCTGAGATCGAGCCCCGCATCGGGCTCCCTGCTCGGCGGGGAGCCTGCTTCTCCCTCTCCCTCTGCCTGCTTCTCTGCCTACTTGTTCTCTCTCTATCTCTCTGTCAAATAAATAAATAAAATCTTTAAAAAAAAAAAACTTAGTTCATCACATGCTTCTTTTAATTGGATTATAAAATTCATGGCAGAAATGAGACTAATCTAAGCCCCCCCAAAATGGAATATGCATTAATCAGTGAGATTAAGGATTGGGAGACTGGATTTAAAAATATTGTTTTCCAGGGGTGCCTGGGTGGCTCAGTTGGTTAAGTGTCTGCCTTTGGCTCAGGTTGTGATCCTGGGGTCCTGGGACTGAGCCCCATGTTGTGGCTGGCTCCCTGCTCAGCGGGGAGTCTGCTTCTCCCTCTCCCTCTGCCCCTCCCCCCGCCTGGTGCTCTCTCTCTCTCTCTCAAATAAATAAAATCTTAAAATTAAAAAAAGAAAAAGAAAAAAAGAAAAAAAATTTAAAAATAAAAATATGTATTAATATTTTTCCAAAATGAGTCATTTCAGTTTTATTTCAATAACATCAATAATATAAATTTAAAAAGCTAAAATAGAGATATTAGAGATGGATTTGAATATACATTTCCAATCTTGAAATAAAAATAAATTTGTATTTTCATAAATTTTTTTGACAAAAACAGGAATTTTCTGTTGTTTCTTATGTTTATTTAGTTTCTCCCTGATAAATGCTGTGGAATTCAACTATTTCACCATTCCTTGACAAATATATTTTTTAATTTAATGCCTTTTAAAATTCTTTTTATAATTAACTATTACCTTTTGAGATTTATTATGACAAAATATTGGGTATTTATTTTGTAATTCATTGTATATATGCACATATATACAGGCAAATATATGCTCTATGAACCTGTACATTCTACATGTCATATATATAAAACACTTTTTTGAGCCTTAAGAGGTTAGGAATTCCTACCCATAGTAAGCTTCATTTACTTATTTATCTATTTATTTATTTAAAAATATAACTTATTTTCCAAAAGGATATGAAATTTGTATATGATATGAATATGAAATATATGCTTTTTTGTTTCAATTTACAGGCACTACAGTGTTTGAACAGAGAAAAAAAATTATTCAACATAGAAATAACTATGCCAAGGAACTGGAAAACATTGTATAGGATAGTGGAATGTGAAGTGAAATATCCTTTGAAGGATGATTACTGTTTTGTTCCAAATTGGAAAAAAAAAAAAAAAAAGACACAAAGAAGACTACTTCTTCAAAAACAAATAGTACAGAAGCAAAGAGTGGGGATTTACCCAGCAAATGTAAGAAAATGTAGGTGTTTGATGGAATTGGAACATAAGATATACAAGAGTGTGTGAGGGTAAAGGATCGGTTTTAATGAATGACTTGCCAAAGACTTTGAACTTCACTTTAGAGATGGGGCAGTAATCAGGACACAAAATTCGAGGAATATAGAGCATATTTGAGGTAAACGGAGCAAAAAAATTGGTATTGAGAAGAAAAAGATATAGGAGAAACTATGTATATTCTGAATGTGTGAATGTGGGGAATAGATCCCTGGGTGGGAAAGTGTCCAGGGTGAAGGACAGTATTTGGTTTGTTTATTTTAACATGCATGGTCTGTGGGTGTATTTGTCTGCTGACAGGAATGCACCATCAAGTGAAACTAGAGAGATGAGAAAGAAGACACTGTTGGAATAAGACTCCATGGCAATAAAGTAAGAGGGCCTACTCATAAGTGGTTAAGAAATGCATGGACTATAAGGTTTATGTGTTTTTTTTATATGCACTTTAGAATGTTAAAATCTATATAGAATGTAAATAGGAATGCATTGTGTATAATAGAATATGTGCAAAATAAAACGTTGCTATATGTCTGTTACACAAGTGAGAAGACCTATTTCAACATTAAGATAACCCATGGTAATATGATAACTCACATACATAGGGCATGTGAATCTCTGCTCAGGTAATAGGGTTGTTATAAACTGATTACTCTGTGGAAGTATGGACATCAGGATATACACAGCCATGTGAAATAGGACTCTCTTTCTCTGAAAAACTGCCATTAGGCCAAGGGTATCAGTGGGAATTCTGTGCATTTTTGGAAGTACAGAATTTCATGGTTGTAATCTGTCATACTCTATGAAAGAAGATAAGTGACCTTTAAAAGATTTTGACAAATCATCAAGTGTTATTAAAACAATAAATCACCAACTATAGTCTTTGAACATTTCTTTTAACTCTACACTCAGGCCATTCTCTTTCTCATAACTTTCTTGGCTATTTATCTTCATGGTGCACCAAAGACCCATATAAGAATCATGTAAGTATTGCCATGTGATGAGTGTATCCACCAAATACTTCATTGTCAACCGCAATACTCTCAATGGAAATTCAAGTTTGGCCTTTCTGTTGACTAAAAGAATATTTTTATTGTAGCAAGTACCCTCAGTTGTGATTAAAAAAAAAAAACTTTTAAAAGAATGGACACCATTACGAAAGAGAACATTGCCCATAATTCATTAAAACACATTTAAATATTTATAAAACACAATTGTAACATAAAGTAGGTATTCTATCACAAAAATGTGTCTTGTTTAGACTATGAATTTCTTTCACAACGAGATTCCTAAAACAAAGTGCTTTATAAACCTAAACCATGATTTTAGCCACAATAATTGCTGGTTCTAGCTTTTGTAAAATTTAATTTAATGTACAAGATCTTGTTCTCTTTTTCTCTTCATAACTTCATTTGATGAAGCCTAGGGTTCTTTTGTTTTTGAGCCCCTTTTGCTCTTTTGTCAATTTTAAGTTCATTTTCCCTGAGCTTCCTCTGCTGTCAAGAGAACTATATTGTGCACAATTATTCTTCAAAATAGACAGGGTCAACTCTTGTTTTCACTTGTTATCATGGGTTATGAATGCTGATAGCTGATTCTCTCATTGTTGCCACCAAGCTAGATACCTAAAGAAATCTCATTGGTACAATGATGGACTGTGGAGGACTTTTAGCTCAAAACTCACAGCTGCATTTGCTTTAGAAGTGAATGTTTTAGTAAGGATGAATTAATTCTTATATTCTTGAGATCATAAAATTAATAGCTGATCTATACAAAGAGGTATGTGTGGCTTAGATACAACATTTCAAAAACACATGTGTTTTACATGACAGTATATTCAATATTAAACAATTGTGTGATGTGGTTGACAAGCTATATATATATAGAGAGAGAGAGAGAGTAGAATAAGGTGAATAATAACAACACTTGGCTTGAAACAATTTGTAACTATCCCTTCTAGTTCCAAATGCCCTGATTTATAAGGATTTAAAAGAGATATTGACAAACTTTGGTTTATTTTTTAACATGATTGCAATGGTGATTTGGAACCATATAGTGTGAGATATGTTTCCAAGGAAATGGGATATTTAGCCTGCACTGAAATAGATTCAGGAAGATAGTCTTTAAATATTTGAAAGGGTGTTATTAGAAAAAAATGATTGGATTTTTTGCCAATCATTGCCAAGGCTTAAATTTAGAAATGAAAGAGTAGAAGAGTTACAAGGATAATTTTTAACTCCATTTAAAGAAGTATATTCTAACCATCAGAATTTTACCTTTATATAATTTCATATGTATAGTACTATCTATCTGTCCATCTGTCCATATAATTATGAACTAATAAATGATAGGCACTCTTCTAGACCATAAATCAATAAATAAAATAAAAGGGCTTTTTCTTTCTTTTTTTTTTTTTTAGAGTGCATATCCTAGAAGAATTCAGAATCCAGGGGTAGGAGTATGAAATTATAAGTTCTGAGAAAGAACAAATATATCCACAAATGAAAAATCATCATTCCATATATTCAAGGAGACTAGAAAGCCCTCTGTACAATATTTTATAGATGCACTGAATTGTTGGTTATTAGCCCAGCTTCATCACTACCAACTTCTAAGAATTATCCAGAGATAGCGACAGCCACACTTGTGGGACCACAAAGATATTTGCTTCTTCAGGTTGAGCCCTTGAGAATAACTTGCTTTGCTGCTGCGGACTGATATTTTGTTAGTCAAAGCTCCTCAGAGTTGAAGTTTTCACTAACAAACTAATATTCTCAGTAATAATGGCCTTCCTAACCTCACTCCCCCACCCTTTCAAAAATTGCATAAGCATCTATTCCTGTGTATTAAAATCTTCTGCATTTTTAATTAATAGAAAGTCTTCTCTATTCCTAAATGAACACTGACTGATACATCTGTAGCTACCAGAAATGATTTTGGGGGGAAAAAATCTCCAAAAAATGACAATCTAGAATTGGCTCTCTATTCTGATTAGATATGAAGTCAATAAGGCCTCTTTGACATTGGAACAGTCATGGACCCATACCTCAATTCCCAGGTATAAGCCAATTCATAACCCAGATCTCCATGAAAGACAGAGGCAAGGATCACTTCTACAAGGAGCTTGAAATGCTGCTACAATTACACACTATAACACTTCTCCCAGTCTTCCTCAAGGGAACCTGAACTCATTTGCCAGAGTGAATTTTTTTTGGTGGGGTGGAGGGAAAAATCAAAAACTTTTCATGGACTACTTGGCACTACCTCTGAACTGAAGTAAATTCCTTGGGACCAGAAACACTCCTCTGGCTCACCAGTAAAAGCAAGGGCTATTGGGAGTGAGATGATAAATGGAGATTTTGTCTCCATTTCACGGTGTCCCTGTGTGGGTCACATACCTTAGTCTGTGGTTTTTCTCCAGTTCTTAGATATACAATATGAACAAATAAATTCCACACTGTCAGAATTCCCACATTAGTCTCATGATAAATGAAGTGTGGACTATCAGGATGGCAAAGGCTAAGCACAAGTCCCTAGGACTCTCTTCCTACCAAAAGAATAAACCAAAAGCAATAGACCACATCCTAAAGGACCTGCAGAGATTAACATCACGATCAAAGACCTGAAAGAGGCAATGGCGGATATTACATTCACATTCCCAAACTCCTATTTGGCCCGTGCAAAAGAATTACTGATCTTGAAGAATTAAAGTGGGTTTCCAGAAACTCTTACAATTACAGCTGTATTCCAGATGTGGAATTAATTTGCTCTTTATAGGAGCAAATTAATATCTTTAGTAGTACTTGGTATGTTTCTATTAATCTTAGGAATGTTATTTTTGTTTTTATTTTTATTTTTTTAATCTTAGAGCAGAACTACAATAGCTCCCTATCTCCATCATCATCTAGTCCTTACAGACCTTGGTTATCTTTCCATTACTCAAGGTCTCATTCTTATCCTGTATTGTATGGCCTCATCTGTATTGATGACCTCATGCTCATTGGACTTGGTGAGCACGAAAAATAAAATACCTTAGAAACCTTGCTAATATTTACCTGTGCCAGAAAGTGGGCAATATAGTCTCTCAAGGTTTAAGGGACTATCACCTCAGTGAAGTTCATAATAGTCCAGTGATCTGCACCACACTGAGATATATATGACAGTGAAGAGGAAGCGACACTTGGTGGGTCTTTTCAGATTCTGAAAGTAACTTGTACTACACAATTGAGTATGTTGCTTTAATTCATTTACAGAGCAACCTATAAGGAGAAAGAAGTGTCATTAATGAAAGTCCATATTGCCACAAAAGGTCCATTATTCCTTGGTCATATAATCCTGCACATCCAATGGTGCTTAAAATGTTTATGGCCGATAGAGATGATGTATGAGACTTCTACATTTCCCAATAGGATAATTGTGTACTTCCTTAAGTATTTGGAAAATAGCCATGCTCTCTTCACCATATAACTCTTTTTTTGATAACCGCATGTAACAGACAATGAATCCCTCACTAACAAACATCAAGATGTTTGATGTTCTTCATGTTGTCTGACCTACCAAACCATAAAGTTGGGCATGCAAAAAGTACATAACTACCATGTGCAAGTAATTGACACAGCTTTAAAAGATTCTGGAGTCACAAGTAATTTGCATGAGATAACGGCTCAATTTTCACTCATTCCTCTCCTTCTTCCACACCCCCACCTATAGCCACATGGGCAATTGTGTACATCTAATGGACTTGGAAAGATAATACTTGGAGTTGTTTTCAGATAATTCCACATGAAATTTTGGCACCATTCAAGAGATGATGGCTCAGACAGTGTAACTTCTCGGCAGGGAAGGGAGATATTCCCAGTGAAAAAGATTTAAAGTAGTGCATCTGGCTATTCACTCTGCTTGGAGGAAAGATGATCAGGGATATGGATCTATCCTAATTCATGAGCAGTTAATAATGGTTTGGCTGATTGTTCAGGGACTTGAAGGAGCATAATTGGAGAAGTGGAGATCTGGGTTAAAAATATGTTCAGGGCCTCTGCAGGGCACCTAGGTGGCTCGGTTGATTGAGCATCTGACTCTTGGTTTCGGCTCAGGTCATTATTTCAGGGTCATGGGATCGAGCCCTGTGCAGAGTTCTACACTCAGTATAGAGTCCACTGGAGATTCTTTCCCTTCCTCCCTCTCTCTCCCCCTCTGCTCCTTCCCCCACTCACACTCTCTCTAAAGTAAATATATAAATAAAATCTTTAATATCTCTGTGTGTGTGTGTGTGTGTGTGTGCAGGGCCCCTTAACAGACATATGGTATAATTATATCCATGTCCCGTGTAAACATTCACTAGAGGATATCCACCACAGAGCAAGCTTTCAATAATCACATGGACAAAAATAACATTTTCTGTGGATGTCATTCAGTCTCTTCCTCTACCATCCAGTTATTTAACAATGGGTTTATGGATTGCAGCAAAGGTGAATATTATATACAATCACACCTGTATGCTTTTATTCTCACCAAGGATATTCCAGCTGCAACTAAGTTTAAAACAATAAACACACACACACACACACACACACATTGCCAATAGTAGAAATCAGTGTAAAAGTTTTTATGACAAAATCTTCAAAGAAGAGGAGTTAGCCAGTATCCTTGGGGAACAGAGCCATACAAAGAGTTCAGCCTAGTCTAGCATAGCTAGACTATAAAGGCTACAGTTTTCTGTTAATTTTAATTTGATAAAAAAAAAAGTACTAAAAGACACCCAAGAGTGTGCCCTATCCACACACAAATAGGACCAATATTTTGTGTAGACACTTGAGGACCCAATAGAGGCAGGTCCTGATTCAGACCCTTCTGGATAGCCCACTATGTTAAATAATAATGACAGATGCAGATGCTGAAAACAATGAGATCATGGAATGGATGGTGACAAAAGGGAAATATAAATCCAAACCCAACCACACATTGTGGAATCTAATACAGTAATAGCCATGACTATTTCTTACTTACTTGACAAGAATGTATTTGTGCCTAATCAACTGGTATTTCCCTACCCTGCTGCCCACCTACCTAATGTCAAGGTGGATTAATGGTGACTACATTATAATTCAGTATACATTAAACTGTGAGGGGGGCCTGTGATTAAACTGGAAAATAAATGATTTAGAACTCAGAAATTATAAGGGTGCATTTTGGAGCAAAGAAGATTGGTCTATGGTTGTACTGAATACTTAGATTAGGAATAATGCTGCCTATTCTAAAAAGATTAGATGTGATTAAAAGGGAATGCGTATGGATGCTAAATTGGCAAAGGGTAGACTGTGCTGGTTTGCATGGTTTAAGTAACATCTCTTGTCTATCATAGAGTAGGAGACAGGAGCAATATACTCCAGAATCCCCTTCTATCTGTGGTTTCCAGGTTCAAGGTGATAATAAGAAGCATTCTCATAGGTGCCTAGACCAATATATTTGATAAATATACACCTGAATATGTTTGCAAGTATTTTAATAATTCATAAAATACAAACTGTTTATACTGTTTTGGATTTCCATAAGTGCTGTTTTTGCATGGTATCTTATGTAGTCCCTTTTTTATCTTGAAACTATTTTTATATCTATCTTCTTGAGGTATGTATATCTAGTTTGTTGCTTCTTACTTCTACATACTAATCTATAGTATATATCTACCATATATTGCTTTCCTTTTCCTCTATACATGAGACTTAGATATGTTCCAACTCACTGCTATCTATCACAAACAATTCCATAATAAATATCCTTACACATCTTACCTGAAGAAAACACATATCTCAAAAATCACTGTGTCATATGGCATAGCTCAAAGTCCATTGCACCTTCCTTCTCTTATACTCTCTACTACAGATCCTAGAAGCTACACATTATGTTTCCCAGAATCCATGCAGTTAGAGTTTTAGATATGCATTAAGTTCTGACAGCTACAAGCACTCAGGTGAGACTTGTAAAGTACAAAAAAGTCGGAAGGTAACTTCCTGCCTCTTTTGTCTGTTTTCTACTGACACACTATTCAGGTCATTTTTTCTTTGTGCTTCTACTTTATTAATGAAGGAAAGTGATAAGCTACATATTGTCTAACATTCTTCTTCTAAATTTTTCTGGCTATTGTGATGTAAAAGTGGATTTTTTTTAAGTGTGAAGAGATTTTTTGTACGGTAAGTTTGGAATCCATGTAGGCATTTTTAAGGGTCCTGTAGTGTAACATTGCCTTGAAAAAAACAGGACCTGCCAGATTATAGATTTCAAAATTTCATTTGTTATCATTTGTATAATGGTGGATTAATCACTTGGGGGAAAATCTACTTTAAACAAGCTTTCAGAAACTAATGCATTAAAATCAGAATGCCAATGTGTTAAAGTAGGGCATATAATATACTTGTGTTCATAATCACTCCCTCTAGGCAAAGTTGTATGAGAAATCAAATTAAAATCAGAATATTGCTTCATACTAGATAATCATAACAAGGGTTGGAGGTAAATTGTATGATCTTTATGATTAATGTCCTCAAGCCATGAACATTGGATGCATCCATCTCTTTTGTAATGACAGATCTGGTATACCCCCTAGAGACATTTTCCTGAGTCTGGTCACTTTCTACCCTGGTTAGTGATGGACACATACTGTCAATTTTGTTCAATTAGATTGCTTGACTTTTATAAATCGTGTGCAAATCATCTTCCTTAAATAACACATTCTATCTTGGGAAAGAATAGCTTTCATATGCATACTAAGACATAATTTTTTAGTTAAAGTTATGATTTGAACAGAATCCTTATGACTCTAAAGATTCTAAAAGGTACAGTCAGTTTCCCTCTAATAGATATTGAGTGTCCATTCCCATTATATGCTTGTAAATGTGCCAGCAAATTCTAGGTGTTTAAATATCATTTGTTTAATGATTGAACTTTTTTTTTTAAGCAGATTACTGACTTTATCACTAACATATTGATATAAGCCAGTTCCATTCTTTAAGAGTAGTTTAACTTTAGAGGTCTGGATAATTTCTAGCAGCTCCATGTGCCATATCAAAATGAGATTTTACTTTGGTAATATATAAAGCAATAATATTAAACTAAATGGTGTGCAACATTATTAAAAATAGAATTTATTAGCACTTCATAGTTTTCAGACTATGCACATATAAAAAGACTTGAAGTCACTTACTATATTTACATAGTCAAATTAGCTCAGGTAATACAGTATTAAATCATTAAATCATTTAGTATCTCTTCTAACATTTAATATCATTTGTATAAATGATTTTTCAAAAATTCAGGAATAGGTTTTTAATTTATAGCTTTGAATGGAATATACTTTTAGATAAAGTTAGACCTTCAAAGGCCTTAAGAATTAAACAGCTAATGATGCTCCATTTTCCTCCCCACTTACATATTACAAAATAGAAAATTTTGTTATATGTATGCTGAAATTAAGATCACTCTTCCTTATAAATATTGTAATTGGAACAATGTGGATAATTTCTCAAAGCTGAATTTCTCTTTTTCTGCATTCCCCTGCTTTACTGATGTCATAAGCACAAATTTAATATCTCTAAAATATAATCTTGTAAGGGACATCATTTAATTGAGTGATTCTTAATTTATGGGGAAAAGCTGATTACATTAACTATTTCCACATGTTCTGATTCTGTTACACCTTTCTTATGAAAAACTGTTACACGTTCTCCTTCTTTCCATGTCCCTTTGTGGTTGCAGATTGTGTGTGTGTGAGGGTGTGTGTGTTAGTTTCTTCCTCCTTTTTTTATTAAGAAGTTTCAATTTGCCTCCTTTTTATAATCTCATTGTTGAACACTCTCCATGCTTAAAGCATCTATCAAAGACTTTTAAATGCCTCATTGTCCTGAAATAAGGTCTGTTAGGCTTTTTGGAGGCAGCATTTTTAGTTCAATATCTTTTTAAATATTTGATCTTTCACAGCTTATAGATATCATCTACTGGATGTTTCAGACCAACTGATCAATTAAGATTAAAAGATAGCATACTATGACAGAGAGGCACAGATTCCATCTTTAGAATTGTATGCTACCAGTATCAGGTAGTGAAAAATGTATATATATTGTCTAACACTATACTATTATGTATGTTCATATAATTAAGCTAAGATAATCATTTACATATTTTTGCATGTCTTAACATAAATTTATTCTAGGAAGAAGTCCAACATTTCTTAAGAGGTTGTTGGTGGGTTCCACTTGTCTGTAGAAAAAGAAAAAAGTTTACTTGCCAGAAAACAAGATAAAAAATCATATTGGTATTAGAAATTCACAGTAGCAAAAATATCAAGTGAAATGAATCAAGTGATAGGTTATATTTCTGGTTTCATTACCTGTTATTCCTTCCCTCCTGTAACCAATTATCTAAACTAAACCCCTCAGAATGTATTTATTAGGATTAGCAACAATAGTCCTAGTGCTTATACTGAGTTACAATGAAATGATATGGCCTCCAGGAAAATAGTGTTTTTAGGTATTTAATGATTCATTTTTTAATGTTGTTATATAATTGAACATTTTTTCTTCAATAAGTAATCATGTTTTAGTTCAGTTGCTCACCATGGAAAATGCCCTTTTTAATTAATAAATTTTAAAAGTGTTTTTCAGAGTCTCTTATCTTTCTCATTCTGTCTTCCATCTATGCATTTATTGAAAGAGGTAAGATATGTATAATGCAAATTAATTTCACACCACACTAGAGCTGTTAAGCCAGGTATTCAAATTCTTTTCCAATTCAAATGCATTCTAAAGCTTAACATTATTACTGGTAATGAGTAATTTAATTTACTTAATTTAATTAAACTATATTTAATTCAGTTACACGAAGGCATTCTAGGAGACTTTGAAAATACATATGAAGATAATATCCATGGATTTAAGAAAAATATTGTGTTGCAAATACGCTTCATTATATTGTAGAATCACTGAAGGATAATAGTTCTTGAATCCTGAATAAAATTCTCTAAAAGATGATGATTAAAAACAAATCAGACAACAAACAATGAAGGGTAAAATTAACATATAAAATATGATTTCAGATTGAACAAGAAAACCTGAATGACACTTAAAGCTCCCTGCAAAACAATATCAATAGAGCACAAGAGAAGCATTTTTTTTTCTCAAAGGAATAAATTAAAAGTCAGAAAAAAAATCTAAAACAAAAACTTAAGGAAGTCAATGTCTTCCTGCTTTCTTCTAATTTCTTCCCTATGAATTATGCATGGTAGAAACAATACCATGTGAAAGTTTCTATTAGGTTCCACTATGTGGTGTTTTTTTTTTTTTTAACACACATTATTACCAAAGCTTATCCATATGCATGGAGACAAAAATTTATAATGGCTTTTCATTCTTAACTAAAGCTTACACATTGAATTTCTCAGAGGCAGGGAACACTAGGGCCACTTATGAATAGCGTGTTATGCTGTGGCTATGGGGGCCAAAGCATAGAGCGCAGGCAGCCCATTCTCCAGACACTGAGCTGCTTGGTTCCACTCCATCTACTAAAGGCATTTTATACCTAAAGGCTTTGGGGGCTCCCTCTTGATGAGCTCACAGAGTGAACAATCAAAGCCTTCACTATGTGTTTTAAAAGCAGAATCTCCTTTCCCAAACTTTCCCATGTCCCTATTCACTTCCTGTTCTTGTTGATTTTTGGACATTTTTTCCCACCCCTTGTACAATTATTTAGTGTCTGCCTTGCTTTTTCATGTATTAACTTTTGTCCCTCATAGACCACACTATGCATTCTTCTTTTTTCTGTTACTCAAGCATCCTACTCTCACCAAATTGTATTTTTCACCGTACTTCTTTTGCTTTCCTTACTTATTCTATGTCTTCTCATTCCTCTTTATCCTTTCAAACAGTTCTTTTATTTTCAAAATATATTCAACAAAATATACTCTGTGTTTACTGTTTCTTTTAAGAAATGCTAAAAATTATTCTCCTCAACTAACACTACAAAGATCCCTGTTTCTCTATGGGCTCGGACATAGAGCGGTGGATTTAGAAACATCATAAACCAGAGAAGTGAAATAGCAGAGATAAAAGTGTTTGGCAGAAAACAGAATAGATGCAAGGTGAGAACAGGAAAAATCTGGGCAATATTCCAGGGGTAATGATAGGTAGGTGGAGAAACATGCATGGGAGGGGAGACTAGAGGTCAGAATGAAAATTGAGTTCAAATTTTCTGGCTTCAGGAGCAAAAAATAGTGACCGTGCGAGGAAACTGGTACAAAAAAAAGAGAAATGGTTAAGGGGAAAAAGAACAAGTTTATTTAGATATTTTGACATGAAGACTGAAAATACTAAACTAAGGAAATATCTAAGGAATGAGAAGTTAATACATTAGAAAGAAAAAAAAATGTTAGCATCCAACATTTTCCAGGGATAAAAAAATTAGGGTAGGGGAAAATTATTTATGGAAATACATCCATCTCTGAATAGTTTTAAAGGAGCAACCAGTTACAGAATCTATTTCACCATGTAACCTAAAATCACTATCCAATCATAAAAATGGCTTTGAATTATTCAAAACTTTGTAAATCATAGGCAAAGAGAAAACAGAGATTGATTCTCCAGGCAGGCCCTAAAAGGATACCGAGATTCTCTGACACTTAATGAAAACAAGATCATTGATACCATCACAGAATATAGATTATTGACACTTCTGTACAAAAGCAGAGTAACCACTCAGAATTCCATTTTATTCTTCTTCTTCTTTTTTTTTTAAAGATTTTATTTATTTATTTGAGAGAGAGAATGAGAGAGAGATGAGACACATGAGAGGGGATAGGGTCAGAGGACGAAGCAGACTCCCTGCCGAGCAGGGAGCCCGATGCGGGACTCGATCCCGGGACTCCAGGATCATGACCTGAGCCGAAGGCAGTTGCTTAACCAACTGAGCCACCCAGGCGCCCCCATTTTATTCTTCTGATGCAACTTATTTACTGGAGAAAAACAAATATAAATTTCTTGAACCACTTATGCTCAGGGAGATGTGATAGTCACCATAAGAAACTAACATTTGCATCAGAGATCTACGATATATTGTTGTCTTTTGTCTTAATTATTGCTTTTTTATTAAATTAAATTATGAATCACTCCCGAGTTCATAGAACATCTCTATCATACAATGTATAATTTCCTCACATAGGCTGCTTATCTTTACATTTCTTCAACTTCCTTTTCAAATTTCAATCACACGTGGGGCCTTTCTGGAAACAACTGACGTGTAATGATGGTCTCTCCCCCCTCCCTGACACACACAGACTGGATTCAATATTATAGGATACTGATTATTACATGGTTTTGTGGCTGGCTCATTAGGGCTAGCAAAGAATTCTGAATAGAATTCATGGAGAAAAATGCCAGAAAAATACTACTTTTTCAAGAAATATTAAAGAAGCTAGTCTTTTATTCTTTTATGTTCCACAGTCACAGTGCTCAAGATAAAAATACAAAGAACACAGGGGTGTCTGGGTGGCTCAAGCTGGTTAAGCATCTGACTCTTGATTTTGGCTCAGGTCATGATCTCAGGGTGGTGAGATCCATCCCCAAGTCGGATTCCGTGCTCAGCATAGAGCCTGCTTAAGATTCTCTCTCTCTCCTTCCCTCCACCCCTCTGTATGTGTTCTCTCTCTCTCTCTCAAAAAAAAAAAAAAAAGTACAAAGAACACATGAAAAGCCCTCATTTGTAAGAACCTTACAGTCTAGAGAGACAATTATATAAATAAATAATTCAGAGTCCATGCTAGAATGGCAACATAGAAAACATGCTATAACAACAGAAAGAGAGGCCAGGTAACTGCTGGTTCAGGGGAGTCTTCATGAAAAAAAAAATCAAGTATGTTTTCTGTAAGTTTTTTTTTTTTTTAAGATTTTATTTATTTGACAGAGAGAGCACAAGCAGAGGGAGAGAGAGGGAGAAGCAGGCTCCCTGCTGAGCAAGGAGCCCGATGTGGGACTCGATCCCAGGACCCTGGGATCATGAACCGGGCCGAAGGCAGCCGCTTAACTGACTGAGCCACCCAGGCATCCCTGTTTTCTGTAAGTTTTTTTATGTGAACAGTTTCATTGAGATATAATGAACATACTAAAAATTAATTCACTGGAGGTGTACAATTCTAGGTTTCCACCATGTTCACAGAGTTGTGAAACTGTCACCAAGATCTACTTTTACATAGTCTTAATTACTCCCTAATAAAACACTATACATATTAAGGGTCACCCCCTCACCCTAAGTAAACACAAATCGACTTTCTGCCTCTATAGATTTGCCTATTTTGATATCATATAAATGGAAAAATGAGTAAATAATCTTTGGTTACTTGTTTCATTTACTTACAACATTTTTCAGGTTCAGCCATGTTATACCACGTACCAATGCTTCCCTTTTAATGGCCAAATAATATTGCATTACATAAATATATATTTTGTTAAATTATTCATGAGTTGATGAAGATTTAGGTTGTCTTCTCTGTTTCTCTATTAAGAAAAATGCTGCTCTGAAGATTTATGTATGTTTTTTTGAATGCCTGTTTTCAGTTCTTTTGGGTACATACCTAGGAGCAGAACTGCTATGTCATATAGTAGTCCTGTGAGGTACTATGAGGAACCACTGAAACTTTCACAGCAACATTTTATATTCTCACTATTAATATATGAGTGTTCCAATTTCTCCATATCACTTGCTAACACATTTTATTGCCTATCTTTTTTTATTACAGCCATTCTAGTAGTTATAAAGTGGTATCTGATGGCTTTGATTTGCATTTATCTAATGATATTGACCATTTTTCATGTCCTTATTGGCCATTTGTATATCTACTTTGGATAAATGTCTATTCAAATATGTTACCTATTTTTAATTGGGATATTTGTCTATTATTGAATTGTTAGAATTTTTCATAAATTCTGTGTAAAAGTGCCTTATTAACTATAAGATTTGCACATGTTTTCTCTGGTACTACAGACTGGCTTTTGCTTTCTTGATGGTATGTTTAGAACAAAAGTTTTTTAATTTTAATGAAGTCCAATTTATCTATTTTTTCCCATTGTGATATGTGTATTTGGTGTCATATCTAAGAAACCACTGCCCCATGCAAGGTCACAAAGTTACTCATATGTTTTCTTCTAAGAATTTTAGAGATTTGGTTCTTACATTTGGGCCTATAATTTATTTTGGGTGAATCTTTGTGTATGGTGTAAGGAAGGAGTCCATTTCATTTATTTTCTCATGTGAATATCCAGCTGTCCCAGCACCATTTGTTGAAACAACAGTTATGTCCCATTGAATTGTCTTGAAAACCATGTTACAATCAACTATCCACAAATGTGAGGGTTTCTTTGTGGCCTGTCAGTTCTACCCATTTCATCTTCCTGTCCATAGATCTGGATATTTTTATATTGACTTAGATCCTCTTTAATTTCTCTCAATAATGTTATGTAGTTATCAATGAACAAGTCTTGCACTTATTTTTTTAAGTTTCTTTTTAAGTATTTTATTCTTCTTGATGCTGTTTTAAAGGAAATTGCTAGGGTACCTGGGTGGCACAGTTGGTTAAGTGTCCAGCTCTTGGTTTCAGCTCAGGTCATTTTCTCAGGGTTGTGAGACTGAGCTCTGTGATGGGCTCCATGCTCAGCATGGAGTCTGCTTAAGATTCTTTCTTTCTCTGCCTCTCCCATCTCCCCGCCTCACATAAATAAATAAAACTTTAAAGGGAATTATTTTCTCATTTGGATTCCTCATTTCTCATTTTTTGATTTTTCATTGATAGCAAATATTATTTCAATTAAATTTTTAATATTGTTTTAATATTGATTGCATATGTAGCTTTGGTGAACTCATGTATGAACTTATGGTAACTAATAGTTTTTAGTGAGCACTTTAGGAATTTCCATATACAAAATCATGGCATCTACAAATAGAGATAAATTCACTTTTCCTTTCCAGTCTGTACACCTTCTATTTCTTTTACTTGCCTAAGTGCCCAGGCTAGAACCTCCTGTAATGTTGAATAGAAGTGGCAAGAATGACATCCTTGCCTTCCTATGGATCTTAAGGAGAAAGATTTGAAACTTTTCCAATCAAGTAGGATTTTCACTATAGGGTTTTTAGCAGATGACATTTTTCACATTGAGGGAGTTCCTTTATATTCCTAGTATGTTATTTTTATCATAAATGGATGTTGTCATTTTCTAGATTTTTTTCTGCATCTAAAGACATGGTCATGATTTTTTTTCTCCTTTGTTTTGTTAATATGGTCTATTATACTGATGGATTTATAGATGTTGAACAAAGCTTGCATGCCTGGGATAGAGTCTCCTTGTTTATGGTGTATAGTTTTTATGTGTTGCTAGACTTGATCTGCTAGTATTTTTAAAAATATTTTGCACCAGACCTGTACCTCTGAAACAAATAATACATTATATGTTAAAAAAAAAAGAAGAAGATAGTAGGAAGGGAAAAAATGAAGGCGGGGAAATCGGACGAGGAAACGAACCATGAGAGACTATGGACTCTGAGAAATAAACTGAGGGTTCTAGAGGGGAGGGGAGTTGGGGGATGGGTTAGCCTGGTGATGGGTATTAAAGAGGGCACATATTGAATGGATCACTGGGTGTTATACGCAAACAATGAATCATGGAACACTACATCAAAAACTAATGATGTAATGTATGGTGATTAACATAACATGATAAAATTAAAAAAAATATTTTGCACCTATATTCCAAAGGGATATTGGTCTGAAGTTTTCTTTTCTTGTGATGTCTTTGTTTGGCTTTTATATCAGGGTGTTATTTGCCTAATAGAATGATTTAGGAAGTATTTCCTCATCTTCCATTTTCTGGAAGAGTTTCTGAAAGATTAGTATTAATTGAGGTGAACTGCAGGAACCCAGCTGGTGTTTGGAGTATTGCTTCTTGGTGTGGGGAACTCCACCACCACCACACTGAAAAATGGGTCTCAGAATACCTTTTTAGTTCCAACACAAGAAGGGGATCCCTGGAAGCACAGATGATAACATAGACGTGTGACCGGCACGTGAAGTGCAGAGCAGCAGGGCAGTCTTTAGGATTCAACTCTTAACCTGTGTAATGTGATGCTATCTCCAGTTAGATAGTGTCAGAATTGGAACTAGGGCATGGTTTGGGGAATGGGTAGGGAGCTAACAAGCCCTCCCAGTCTTTCTCTTTCAGCACTTTGAATATGTCATGTCACTGCCTTCAGGCTTCCATGGTTTCTGAAGAAATGAGCTGTTAATTCTTGAGGATTCCTTGTACATGATGCATTATTTTTCTGTTTTTGCTCTCCAGATGCTCTCTTTGCCTTGATTTATGCTTACTGTGGATCTCTCTTTTTAAAGACTTTGCTTTTTTTCAGAGCAGTTCTAGGCTGTAGCAAAATTGAGAGGGACATACAAAGATTTCCCAAATACCCCTGACACTGATTACCCAAAGTCCTTAGTTTACCCTAGGATTCACTCTTGGTGTTGTATATTCTATGGGTTTGGACACATGTATAATGACATGTATCATTATAATATCATACAGAGAATTTTCATTGCCCTAAGAATTTTCTGTGTTCTGCCTATTCATCTCTCCCAACCACCAGCCCTGGATACCACTGATCATTTTATTTTCTCCACAGTTTTGCCTATTCTAGAATGTCAAACAGTTGGAATTACATAATATGTAGCCTTTTCAGATTGCTTTTTTCATTTGGTAATAAAAATCTTTGATTTTCTATAATCTGAAAATAGTATCTCTAGGTATAGTTGTTTGGACATTTCTCCTTGATGTTCTCTGAGCTTAATGGATATGTGGTTTGGTGTCTGACATTAATTTGGAGGAAGTTCTCAGCCATTATTATTTCAAATATTTCTTCTGTTTCTTTCCCATTTTTTTTTTGTTGTTGTTGTCTCTGGTTTTCCCGTTACACATATGTTAAATGTTCTGTCACAAAGTCTTTGGATATTCTGTTCTGGTTTTGGGGGGGTGTTTTTTGTGGTTGTTTTTGTTTTGTTTTGTTTTTTTCCCTCTGCCCTTTTCCTTCACTCCTAGGTTTTTGAAGATTTTATTGATATATTTTTTTAATATTTTATTTATTTATACATGAGAGTCAGAGAGAGAGAGAGAGAGGCAGAGGCCGAAGGAGAAGCAGGCTCCCTGCCTAGCAGGGAGCCCGATGCGGGACTCAATCTCAGGACGCTGGGATCATGACCCGAGCCGAAGGCAGATGCTTAACCATCTGAGCCACCCAGGCGCCCCTTGATTTTATTGATATATTTTCTACCTCAGATATTCTTTCTTCAACTATCTCTAGTCTACCTATAAGCCCGTCAAAGGCATTCTTATTTTTTAAAAAGATTTATTTATTTATTTTAGAGAGAGAGAGAGGGAGAGAGAGTCTCCCTCAGATTCCACACTGAGCGTGGAGCCCAATGCAGGGCTCAATCTTAGAACCCTGAGATCATGACCTGAGCTGAAACCAAGAGTGGGATGCTTAACCGACTACACCAGCCAGGTGCCCCCATCAAAGGTATTCTTAATTTCTGTTACAATGTTTTTATCTCTAGCATCCCTTTCTGATTATTTCTTTGGATTTCCGTCTCTTTGCTTTACCTTAGCCATCCCTTCTTGCATGCTCTCTATTCAGTAGAGTCAACATGTTAATTATCATTGTTTTTAAATTCCTGGTCTGATAATTCCAACATCACTGCCATGTCTCGTTCTGATGTTTGCTTTGTCTCTTCAAATTCTGGGGGGGGGGGGGGGGGGTTGTTGTTTTTTGGTTTTTTTGTATGCTTTAGAATTTTTTATTGGTTGCTATACTGGGTACAGCTGCACTGGGTATAAGAAACTGCTGTAAATAGGCTTTTCATAATGCAGTGGTGACATGTGAGGGGAGGGGAAGTGTTCTATAGTCCTATGAGTAGGTCTCAGTCTTTTAGTGAACCTAGCCTCTGGACTATGAACTTCATAAGTATTACTCAGTTTTTTCCTTCTCCTCTTAAGTCGTGCAGGATTGCTGGAGTGGGCTGGAGTGGGTATTTTCATTCCCCTCGTCCTTTTGGCTCTGATAATACCTCAAAATGTTAGGCTCTGGTTAACTGTTTCCCCTGAGGGCAGGCCTTGTTAAGAAGAGTACACTGGCATATTTCAAAATGGTTCCTTTTTCCCCTCCCCGTGCTGGAAGCAGGAGAGAATTTTTCTTCCATTTTTACTCTGAGAATTTGGTCAAATCCCTGGTGCTAAATCCCACAACATGGTGGAGGTCCCTCAAGATTTTTTAACTCTCCGATTTCTACACATTGATCCTCCAGGTCTTTCCACCCTGGCTCTGGTTCCTCTGTTGGTTTCTGCTGTTGAGTCTCTGCTTCAGTAAACCGTAACTCCCTGTATTTGCCATTCTGTCTCCTCAGTCTTGGGTCAGTGTCCTCCTCTCTTTTATAGATCCAGGAAGAGTTAATTTTTCAGTCTGTTTATCTTTTTACTTGTTCTTAGGATGGAATGGTGACTTCTAAACTCTATGTGGAGAATTGAAAATGGAAGTCTCTCTTTGAGATCTCTTTGTATTTGTCCTGCTTGAAGTCTGTTGAGCATCTTGGATGTACAGATTGATATTTTCATCAAGTTTGGGACATTTCAGGGGTGCCTGGGTGGTTAAGCATCCGACTCTTGGTTTTGGCTCAGGTTACGATCTCAGGGTCCCAGGATCAAGTTCCGAGTCGGGCTTCATGCTCAGCATGGAGCCTGCTTGAGAGTCTCTCTTTCTCTCTCCCTCTAGCCCTCCTGCTCGTGCTGTCTCTCTCTCAGATAAATAAAATCTTTAAAGAAAGAAAAAAATGGGGACATTCCATGCATTATATCTTCAAAATTTTTCCCAGTTCCAATTTTTTTTTTTCTTTCTCCCATCCTTCTGGGACTGCTTTATACATATGTTGGCACATTTAATGATATCCACAGGCATCTGAAGTTCTGTAATATTTTTCATTACACCTTCTAAATTCTGATCTTCAAACTGTATAATGTCAATTGATCTATATTCAAGTTTGTTGAATCTCTTTTCTTACAGCTTGGATCTGCTCTAATGATCCTCACTGTAGTTAATTTTCCATTTGGTTACTGTATTTTTCAACTCCAGAATTTACATTTAGCTTTAATTTATATCTATTTATACCATATTTCATGATAGATCATTGTCATACTTTAATTCTTTGTGCATTATCCTTTAGTTACTTGAACATATTTATATTAGCTGTTTTATGGCCTCTATGCCCCCCTAAGAGACAATTTCTATCAACTGGTTTTATTTTATGTGTATGTGCTACACTTAAATGTTTCTGTTGTTTCATAATTTCTTGTTAAAACCTAGAAATTTTAGATAACATTATGTTACAACTGTGAAAATCATATACTCCCTCCCCCTCTGACCAGATTTTCTTGTTTATCTTGTTATTGCTTTTGTTCTTGTTATAGCCATTTGCTTATTCAGTGATTTTTCTGGACTGATACTAAAAAGCAGATTTCTCCTAGTATGTGACCATTGAACTTTCTGCTCAAACATTTTATTGTCAGCTAATAATTAGTCACAGATGTCCTTAAATGACCAATAGGCCTTCTATCCTTTGCTGAGGAGCCCTCATGTGTTCTGCTCAAATATTTTATTGTCAGCAATAACTAGTCAGAGATGTCCTTAAATGACCAGTAGGCCTTCTATCCTTTGCTAAGGAGCCCTATGTGTTCAATGCTTAAGAAGATTACAACTCTGTTTCAAGGTTAGGCAGTGGCAAGTGAATAAGACTCTCTCAATCACTTTTTCTGGACAAGTGTACAATCATATACATGTACACAGTCTTTAAAATTCCCACAAATAGGGGCACCTGGGTGCTCAGTCAGTTAAGTGTCTGCCTTCAGCTCAGGTCATGATCCTGGGGTTTGGGATTGAGCCCTGGGTCAGGCTCCCTGCTCCACGGAGAGCCTGCTTCTCTCTCTCCTTCTGCTGCTCCCCCTGATTGTACTCTCTCACTCTCAAATAAATAAATAAAATCTTTTTAAAAATTCCCATAAGTATTTCAGAGCAATTCTAAGCTCCCTATGTACATCTCATTACCCAGATATTCATTTTAAGTTTTGTCAAGGCACTTGTAATCCCCAACTATATCACAGCAACAAAGCAATTGCAATGTCAAGAAAATTGTCCTAAATTGTTTGTTACAAATACCCTGGGGACGAGGATTTTTTTTTCAGAACTCTGACAGTTCAAATAGTAACAATATTCTGCGAGTGGGGATTTTCTAGTGAGATGTGAGAGAGTTTAAATAGTATTAATGCTAAAGGATAGGCTTTTTGAGGAGTTTCAACCCTCTTCATTGATTTCATGGTGCTGGCTTTCAAAACTATCATGGAGCTTGGAGAGAGAAGAACACAGGTATAAGAGGAGTATGGTAAGTGAAAAGGCCACAAAGCCTCTGTTTTAGCAAAGGTTTAGTAGTCTTTCTTGAATATACACTACTGAGATCATTGCAAACCTTTAGTTATTTTTTAGTTCTGAAAAAGTTTAACAGTTGTCCATGTAAAGGTAGACACCTAGATCTATGGAACAGAAAATAAAACACAGAAGTAGCCCCAGAAGAAATGTGGCCAACTCATTTATGATACAGGGGCAAACAGAATTCAATGGAGTAAAGATAATATTTTTAATAAATACCATTGCAGTAACGAGATATCTGTAGACATAATAATAAATCTCCACTAAAATTTCACATTTAAAAAAATTAAAATGTAATACTGACTAAATGTAAGATGTAGAACTATAAATTTAAAATCTTCAGGTTTAGAGCAAGGAAAGAGTTCTTAAACTAGGCATCAAAAGCATAATCCATAAAAGGGGAAAAAATAAATTTGACTTCATTAAAATAAAAAACTTTTGATCTGCAAAAGACTCTGTAAAGAGGATAAAACAAGCTGTAGACTCAGAGAAAGTACTTACAAACCATACATCTGAGGAAACACTTTTATCTAGAATACGTATATATCTCAAAATTTAACAGTTAAACAAATCCAAAGAAAGTATACAGAGGGCATATAAGCACATGAAAAGATCTTCAACATCACTAGCTATTAGGTAGCTGCAAATTAAGATGAGAAATCATTATTTGTGTGTACTCATTGGAATAGCAGAAAGAAAGACAAGGAAGGGAAGGTGAACAGAAATGTGATAATACTAAATGCTGATAAGGATATGAAAAACCGGATCTTTCATACATCTCTCACACATTGTTGGTGGGAATATAAAATGGACACTCTGGGAAAAAGAGCCTGGTAGTTTTATAAGCAAAGAAACATACATTTGCTATATTATCCTGCATTTTACTTTTGGGCATTTATTACAGAGAAATGAAAAAATATGTGCACACAACTTGTACACAATTGCTTATAGCAGCTTTATTTGTAAAACCCCAAAACAGGAAACAACCAAAATGTCCTCCAACAGGGTGAATGTTAATAACAACTGTGTTCCAATCATATAATCGAAAAATAATGACTTACTGATTTACACAACGACTTATACAGAACTCAAAGACATGATGCTAAGTGAAAAAGCCAATCTTAAAAGCTTATATCCTGTGATTCTATTTATATAGTATTTTTAAATGACAAAATTATAAAGATAGGAAACAGATTAGTGGATTTCAAAAGTTGGAATGTTGAGGAAAAGGAGAGGTATAACTGTAAATGGGTAGCATGAGGGAGACCTTTGGGCGATAGAATGGCTCTCTGTCTTGATTGTGGTTGTGGTTCACAAATCTACACATACGACAAAATGACACAGAACTGTAAAAACACACTGTTCCAAAAAAAAAAAAAAGTCTGGTTTAGATATTGTACTATAATTATGTAAGATGGAAAAAAAACTGGGATAAACGTATACAGGATCACCCCATATTGCTTCTGAAAATTCCTATAAATCTATAATATTTTTTCTCAAAAAGAAACAAAAAACAAAAGGGATATAAGCCCTTGTTGAGATTCTGAATGTAAGAAGTTTGCAAACCTGGAAATCATTGACTGAAGAGCCCTCAAACACAATGACAAGTATACATAGTAATGATTCTCTCAGCCTACCCCAATGGTACTGTAAATATTTGTTCCAATAACATTTGGGGGAAAGGAACCCACATATTTTCAAGACTGTTTGATACAGGTTTCTAGTTGATATTGATACCAAGAGACTCCAAGCATCATCACTGATCCCCTATTAAAGAGTAATAATATGGGAACAAGGTAATAAATGGAGTGTGGCTTAGGTCTGGCTCATATTAGATTTGTGGACATACAGAGTGGGCATTTTCCTAGTCACAAAGTGTACAAATATCTAATTTATACACTTGTCCAAGTGTATAATCGGATTGCACATGGTATTTATATATGTGTGTGTGTATATATATATATATGCGGGGGATATCTAATAGATCTAGATCTATCTATTTAGATAGATAGATAATAGATAGACAGATAGATAGATAGGTAGATAGGGGCTACGGTTAAGAATTTTCATATAGGGAAAGCCAGTTGGAAGGTTCTGAAAATTCTTTCTGCATGGGCCAACACAGAAAATAAAAAGCAATATAAAATTTGGAGGGCAAAGACAGAAATTAGTGCTACCCTAAAGATCTAAAGGATACAGGGATAGTGATCCCTGTCATTTAATTTATGTATGTGTCCCTTTCAAAAACCAAATAAATCTGGAGAATGGAAATGGAGTATGGAAAAATCAACAAAATCAGAACATGAATTGCAGCTGTTCTCCTTTTGGTATCTTTGCTAGAGCAGAATAGACATGACCTCAGATCCTTGATATGCAGCTACTGATCTGGAAAATACATTATTTCCAACTTTATCAGAAAGGATGATCAAAAACATTTCACATGCAGTTTGAATGGAACACAGTATATATTTACAATCTTGCCACCGGGCTCTCTCATTCTTTGCAAATACATATTCTAAAGAGATTTGGATCAGCTTGGCACCCTGCAGAATATCACACGAAGCCATTATATTCATGACTATACCAATTTCAAAGGATGAGCATGAAGTAACTAATATTTTTGAGTACTTGGTAAAGCATGTATATTCCCAGGAGTGAGAGGTAAATCTTAGGAAGTTTCAGGTATCTGTTACATCATTAGATTATGCAGAGGTCTACCAGTCTGGGTCCACCAGATTATCCTTCCAAAATAAAAGATTAAGCGTTTCATTTTAACACTCTCACCACAAAGAATGATGCACAATGTTTGCTAGAACTCTTTGAATTCTACCTGAGATACTATTTTAACCCATAAACTAGATGACAGAAAAGACTTCTAGGTTTCAGGCGTGGTGAGAAAATTGCTTTACAGCAGTTCCAAATTGCAGCGCAAGTGGCCCAGTAGCTTGGGTCATATGATCCAGCAAACCCTATGCTTTCAAAGTTTTCAATATTGGAAAAAGGCACCAAGAAAACTTTCTGGCAATCCCTAATGAAAGAATCACAATGCGTTTCCTTAAAGTTCTGAAAAAAAATTCACGTTCTCTGTAGTAAATAATTATAAACATTTGAAAAAAAATAGCTACTGGCAGGCTGCAAAGCCCTGGTAAAGATAGAATTACTTACCATAGTATACTAAGTAAGCCTGCAGCCAGAACTGCCTGTTAAGAGCTGATTTGTAACAGATTTACACATTCATGTTCATAAAGTTAGACAAGCTCAGCAGCAAGCAATCATAAGTTAGAAATTGCATCAGGAATCAAGCACGGGCCAGACGACATAAACAAGCTTCATGAACAGGTATCCCAGCCTTTCACATCATCTCCCACTATTACTTAGGTGCCTGGCTATTCAATTCATGCCTATGATTACAAGAGATTGGTCCCTTTTGACCAGGTGACAAGGAGGCCACAGCCTGAGTTTGGCTCACAGATGCATTAACTTCGTGGGTGGAAGCCAGAAAGGACAATGGCCACCATGTAGGCCCACCAAAAGATGGCTTTGAAAGAAAGTACTTTGTGGGGAAGTCTCACTGAATAAAGCTTTAGGTGTTGCACCCAGTTATCTACTTCACATTGATGGGAAAGTGGCCTGAAGTTAAAATACACACACACCCAAAAGTAGTAAATGGCTGACTGCCTGGTCAGGTGCCTCAAAAGAGAAATAAATGCAGATCAGAGAAAAGAAACTCTGGGGTAGAGACATGTAGACTGACATGAAAATGAGAGCTTATAGAGCAAATATATTCATCGCAAGTTAACACCCATGAGAAAGTATCTACCACAGAAGAGACACTAAATAGCAGAGTAGACAAATGATTCCAACAGCTGAAAGCATTAGGCCTCTGTTATCGGCCACCTCAGCGTTGACACAATGGGCTCTTACTTGTGAGGGCAGATCTAGCTATAGCTATGTATAAGGATAATGTAAAATATATTATCTCTTATTCACTGAGCTGATAATAAACATTTTAATCATGTTCTATCTAAAATGATCTAATCATTTATAATTTTGAGAGCAGACTTGCATTTGTTTATTTATTTAATTTATTTATTTACTGTCCTGCACACACCATCCACTTGTGGGCGGGTGTGTGTGTGTGTGAGAGAGAGAGAGTGTGTGTGTGACATAAGCATCAGTAGCATTTTACATCATTATGCAATCAATAGTACATATTTAATATGGAATCAAATATTCCATGAAGTGTAGCATTGACTGCCGTATAGAAGTACTCAAGTTAGTTTTTGTTGTTATTTTTGTTGATGATGATGATGACGATGATGTATTCAAGTGTGCCAACTTAAAAAAAATTCCACTCCTAGTATGGTACATTCAATGAATTCATCAGAACACAAAAGCCTTAAAATAACTGCACAGGGTCATGCTGCAAACTGTTTGGCATGATTATATCAACTGTGAACTCTGTGCCAGTCTTGGCATTTGTATCTACTTCTACAGTGGTTGCCATGGTAAGTAATTGTGAATATTCTTTTTCATATTAAATGAAAAGGAAGTTAAATAATGTGAAGTGTGGAAGTGCATAAAAGTGGTTATAGAGATCAAAGCTAATGTTAAAGTTCTGGGGCATTAAAAATAGGGTTTGAATAGGGATTGATTCACTAGATTATTTTAACCCAAAGAGTTTCCTCCAATTTACAAAAGAATCAGGACCACTGTCTGGATAAAATAAACTGACAGCCAAAAATGAGAAAAGACACCTAAGACAAAGCCATTCTCTCAAAGACTTAAAAGAGCCTATCTTACTCACACAACATAGGGTGTGAGAGAGTGAAACCACAGAGGACTAAGAGCCAGGATCACAGTATATGATGGTTTTCAGGAATCATTTCTAGATATAACTCAGATTCTGAAACTTTCTTCAAATAACAAGTATCACCTATTGTAGTCTTTTCAAGACGGACTGCAACACTCATTTACTAGCCATTATAAACACAGGACCAGTGTGGAGCTTACAGATTACAACTGTCAAAATCTGTTATAGTTGGCTGCTTGCCACCTGTTATTTAGATACAGGGCAAAGCCATCTTCTAGAATGGAAATAGCTTTCTTTTAGCAGCAGCCAATAAAATAGGCATAGAGAAATGAATGACAGAAAGAATGTTCAGCAGACAATAGAGGGCATGTGAAAAAGATAATTTTAATTATGCAGGCAAAAAAAAAAAACAAAACAAACCTTCCAAAATCTTGCCTTTTAAATCAGAAATTCATCAACAGCTCTTTTACTTCTTATATATCTTGGTGTGTGTATGTGTGTGTGTGTATATATATATATCAACAGGTCTGGCCTTATTTATTTAAATACTAATTATTTATCTTGTAAGCCCCATTAACTATTCATTATGAGAAAAACACCCATCACATAGCTCAAGAATACACTTTAAGAACTGCTTTAAAACCTTCATCCCATAGCTTTATTGATGTTGAGTTCAGTCTGAAATTAATGTTATTAATTTAAGGGAATTTGGTTATTTAATTTGATCTGGAAGGCTTTATTTTACCCAACTTATATAAGGATTATAAGTAAATGGGATGTCTTAAGCATAACCATGCCTGAAGCAAAAGTTAACAGAATACAGGATGATATAAATGGAGTCAACAAAGCATAGCAGCCTGGAGTCCACTCAGCAATAAAATAAATAGCTTCACATGCTAAATAATCTCTCCAAGGCATTCAATAACAATATGTATAAACAATCTGCCAACAATTGTGGTCATATATGAACAAGAAAAATTTGATATTTTCAATGTTTTTTTTATGATTTTACAACAGGAGACAGGGTATTTGAAATACATCAATCAAATACTTGTGATATTGAAGCAATGGTAAGTATTTTCAAACACTTGAAGATCTCTAATATGCAATAGAGATTATATTTCTTCTGAATCATTACAAACTGAAAAAACATGGATAAATAGATAGCAATTAAATAAGGTCAATTTTTGGGTCAGTATCAGAATGAAATTTGTATCATCTAGAACTGCCTGACTAAAGGAATGAAAGCCACCTTGTATGGAGAAATTTCTGTCAATAGGGAGAGGTCAAATATAACTCTGTAATTCACTTATCCACATTTCTAGAAGGGATTTTTTATTTGAAATGTGGACTCTTAACATCCTCTGAACTCCTTTTCAAACATTTCCTTCCATATACAAAAGCAACCACTTTTTGAAGGAATATGTCAATTTCTTCTCCAAATGTTAGATTGCACTGATAGAAAAAGTTCCCAAAACTCTAACTCATTTAAAAAAAAAATTGTGGGGCGCCTGGGTGGCTCAGTTGGTTAAGTGACTGCCTTCAGCTCAGGTCATGATCCCAGGGTCCTGGGATCGAGTCCCGCATCGGGCTCCCTGCTCTGTGGGGAGCCTGCTTCTTCCTCTCCCACTCCCCCTGCTTGTGTTCCCTCTCTCGCTGTGTCTCTCTCTGTCAAATAAATAAATAAAATCTTTTAAAAAAAAAAATAAATAAAATAAAAAAAAAATAAATAAAAATAAAAAAAAAATTGTGCATAAATGAGATCTTTGCAGGATCTGCTCATATCCACACATTTTCTATCCAGCCGCGACTGGATGCCTTACCGGGTCTGCATGCACACTAACACTTGAAAACACTTCAGGCACATGCTCTTTGTGTTACTGAACTTCTCGAAGTGGCAAAAGTGTCTTCTTCACTTCTCAGATTAAAACAAAAAACAAGAGATAATGGCCATAACTGTCATTCTTTGTTGCCTCACCTCACCTTCAAGTTGTAAATTTTAAGACGGTGAGTTTAGTATCAGTGTCAATGAGAAAACCACCACCTGCTTTGAACTGTAAATCACTTCAGTGCTCTTAAAGTCAACATGACCTCAGTATGAAATGCCAAAGCTTGAAGTTATTACAATATTTAATTATTATAAAATGCTCCACAAATAGATTCATTAGAATGTTGACAAAAAAACAGAGTTAAATATTTATATATGCATAGCAGCAGACCTTGTTCTTTCCAGAAGAATTTAATATTCTAAAAATGCAGGCATCTCTTCTTTCAAATAAGAGTTAACACCAACAATGAAATACTGTATTTTTTGATTAACTAATGTATCTACAAATATCAGTGATTTCTACCCTTTTCAGAAAATTATCAAAGAAATTGATTCAAGGTCCCCTTCTTCCCAGAGGTTTCCTATCAAATTCCACTAAAAAGAACAAAACAAGGAAAAAATGCCTCATTGACGTTAGTGACAATTTGAAGGTCATAATAATCTCTGAAGGTCAATTTTTTGAACCACAGTTCAGTGCTTTTGCTATATGGTGGGGTGAGCTGAGTGTTTTGGTGCAGCCTGTTTCAATCAGGAGTTAACTTGTGAATAATCAAGAAATACTTCACAAACTTCTAATTCCACTTTCCTTATCCAAAGGTGTGATAGGGTGCAGCCAACCATGGTGATTCGACTTGGAACAAGTTATTATCAGATAGAAAACATGATGGCTGGCTGAAAGGTGCTGGAACTTTAAAGCCATCTAATGTTCTACCACATACAATATGCACTTATCTATTTGTCTGGTTTTTTTCCGAAATGGATCATTTGTGCTCTATAGTTGAGCCCCTCATGTCAGACACGTGAAATAGGAAAATAAAAGAACAAATCTTTCCCAAATTTTGTATCATTCCCATATAATTTGTCATGTACTAGATTTTGCCACCTTCTTCTTCTTTCCCCCCATGGAAACTCTCTACAGATATTCCTGACAGAGAATAAAGCTGTATTAAGCTGACTGCCTGGCCTTTCCGCCTCAGAGAATCCAGGGCCGATTTATGAACAATGAATCTAATGCAGTCTGGCAAAGAAATGGAATCACAAAATTAAAGATTTGTAAAAAAAAAAAAAAAAAAAAAAGATTAGGAGTTAAGGCGGTGTTGATGTTGAGTTCTTGTATTTGCATATTAAAAGAGGGTCTGTTCTTTTGTTTTTCCTTAGAGATGCTAAGCTTTTTATGATCACTTACATTTATAAAAAAGAATTCAGTGGGCTCAGAGGTCCTCCCAAGTCTTTTTAGTTTATTCTTATAGTTCAGATGGCATTTCTGCAATAAAACAGCCACCCTGAATAAACTTGAAGAGTATTTTGGGTATTAACATGCAAATGAGAGAATCAAGCATAACTCTCTGCTATGGTAATTCTTCCCAGACTGTTTTTCTTAAAAGGCTATCTGTGAGGTACTAAAGCATCCACAACTGAGGCTGATCGCCAAGACTGTGGGGTTATAAAGTTCTATGCAAATGTATAGTACCAGACTATAAAAATCACCGGCTTATCTTGTTTTTGGTACAGACTATTGGAAACAATCTGATAAAGAGCATCAAATGATACATAGATCAACCCTGAAGTAAGAATTAGACCTTTGCTACAAAAGAGGCTGCACATTACCATTACGTGATTAGTCTTACATGCTTGAGAGAAAGACTTGATAATTGACTATCAATAAGACGTCCTGAGATGTATTTTAAAGCACAAGAACAAATCTTTTAGCGAGGATTATTCTTTCTGTTCATTAGTGAATTCAGCATTTTTTTCCTTAGAATGGCTAGGACTCTGCATGGTGAGGTACTCTAAAAGGTGTATTATGACCATCTGACAAATTAGAAGGTATTGAAAACGAAGTCCACTTACAAGTTACTTGTTTACTATGTAACTGAATTTACTGTGGATTTTAAAAAGGCCTTGTTTGTATTTTTTCCCATGACACCAATTCCGAGACATTTTAACTGATTATTTCTTTCATGTTTCTGAAAGTGATAATATATAATCTCTACTAGCTTCTACTGTTTTAGTTTCCAGTTTAGGGTACAGAGAGAGAAAATATACACGCTTGCCTGGCAGTAATAATTCCCATTCATTTCTACACCAGAATTGCCCTTAAGGCCCCGGTATCCTTAGGGGCTAAGAATAACACAGGGCAGAGAAACAGAGGAAGAAGAGGAGTGAGGGGAAAGTAAAGAGGAAGAGGAAAAGAAGTAGCATCAGGTGAGAATTAAAGAAGAAACCTGGAAAAATTCGTCTCCTTGTTGTGCTGAAGTCTCTTTTGTTATTATTGCCATAAGGTTATTCCCAGAGTGGCACTTTTCTCCTATTACTCCTCTGGCCATATTTCAGTGCACTCAGCACTCAGGACACCTGTCCTAGTCTATATATTCACACATTTACCACTATAATTCCATATTAAAACTTTGCTAGGCTAAGTCGGTCTTTATTCTTTCTTATTTCCTTTCTCCTCTCCCCATTTCTTTTTTTAAGTTATTTCTTTCCTGTAAGGTAGAATTAAAAGACTGAGGTAGAAAGTAACTCAAAGGTGAATAAGATTATTGCTATTGCCAAAGTTTACACATTTGTAGAAACTAAACTCTAAGTATAGGGAGCCAGCTTTACTGAAAGGTAGACATTGATTAAGTTACAACAGAGATTCAGTGTACTGAGGGATCAAAAGAAAGCCACAGTGTTCTCCTTCCCCAATTAACATATCTAAATCATAGGGGAAACACTTAAGATAGTGATGTTTAACATAAAACCAGAGTCATGGTCGTGCTCAGCATTGAGAGAAGAGTTCTCCCTCAGTCCTGATAGATGATGATCAATGTTCTGGTCCTTTTTTTGGAAAAAAAAAAAAAAAAGTCATGTTATGACTTTAAATTCTGAGCAGTCTTATCAGAAGCGGCAGCTCTTTAGATATAGAAGGACAGTATAACTTATCATCTGAACTAGGACACTTTTGAGAGGAAAAAGGAACACCTTGACACACGGGACTACAGCTGGCTGGTCACCCTAGTTAGATGGCCAGAATAGACCAGTATCACTTTTGTGTCTCTGAAACTAGTTTATATCAACTGATTATATCAATCTGAAGAAAAGAAAAAAAAAAAACAGCCAAATGTATAACTGAGGATGAAGTGTTAAATGTGAAACATGAATTAAGTGTAAACGAAAATGCCAAAAGACATATTTAATCAAAATAGGCTCAATCCTATTGCTAGTAAAGCAGAAGAAAATGAAAAAAAAATAACATGCTTGTCATAAAGGTAAATATAATTTCTAAGAAGTCTTTTAAACTGTATGAGAAAACTTACAAAATGCTAACTTATATTTACAGGCCATTTATTTTAATTAGGGTGGAAATACATTCCCAAAGTACATTAGACTTCAGATCCAAGCAACCAGCCACTTGTTATAGTATGACAAAAGTATACTATACTTATAAACCTTACTTTTTCACTGTATCACACTAATCGTCTGTACAGTGATGACTGCAAGTTCCATGTAATAAAAAATGTAAATTGTTTTGTCAAAAAAATCATTTTATTGCCAAGGAAAACTTAAAGTAAATAGGTATTCAAGGTAAACGACTTCAAAGAAGTATTTATATTCAACTTCTCCCCCATATAATGGTATATTACTCATTAATCCTCATTTCAAGATTTTCCTAGAAAAGGATCTAAATGAAATTTTAATTTACAAAGGAAATGAAAGCAATCATATTATTGCCCTTCACAAAGCTGGAACATATTTTTTCCAGAAACTTAAAAATAACATGATTAGATTTATATATGTTTCCTTATGCAAAAAAAATGTAAATGAAAGTTGCTAGTAACTACTTAATAAATAAATCAGGCTCATACACGAGTATGGATATATGGCACTTGCCAAACTTTACCAAACTGGAATTACTGTTGCTTAGTTCCCAACCTAAAACTACATAATTTCAATGATATGGTGTATGGCCTTGGCATCAGAACCTTTAAAACTACTCAGGTGATTAAAATATATAGTAAAGATTGAGAGCCGGTGCACTACGTAGTTAAAAAAAAAAACAAGAACTTCTACATCCTGTTCCATCTGACAGTTTGGCTGAATAATCAAACAGTATGTTTTGGAACAAATATCAGCACTTGGATTTTGTCTGCTGCCTTAACTTTCTCTTTGTGCACTAAATCTGATATATTAGTGACCTGTTCTTATATATTCTTGCCTCATTGTGTGGCATTTTTTTTCTCTTTTTCATTTTTTATCTTGACTATAATTTCAACCTATGGTGATGGATATTTAGATTTCTAATCTCATGTGTTGACATTCAGTCTGACATGCCAAATATTATCTGCAAACATGGATGCTTTAATTAACCAACCAATTTGCCTGTCATTGTTTTGTATCTATCATCATCGTTCTCAACTCTTTTCGCTTTCCACTTCATGAAATTTCCATTAGAACTGTAGCCTTCAATCTATCTGGGGACCTGCAGATAAAAACTGCAATAATGCTTTCCATAAAATTTTTAAAAGCTTCATTTCTTTTGTTATTCCCAAACTTAATGGTTCCATATGAAAACACAGAAACACTTTCATATCTTAGATATCTATTTCTATTGTGAAATTTTCCGAGAATCTACTAAATACATATATTAAGGGTTTTAACCAAAATGATCAAGTTTTTCAATAATCAAGAATATTTTTCTTCTTACCAATGCATTTTTGTTCCAGAATCTCTCTGCCGTAATCAACCATTAACCTGGAAATTTTATATTTGCTACTAGTGTTTTCTCCTACTCTGGGACAAGTAGAGCAGCATCAGTACAAGAAAAGCAGGGGAGGCCAATATAAAAGCAGGTATTAAATGAGATTTCCTTGAGAGAGAAAATTGTTATTTGCAAGTTCTATACAAATGAACAAATGAGACAAGTCAAGAAGATTCATTATTTCTAATTTATTAAGGCCATGACTTTAGAGATATTCATCTAGGCCACTCTACAATTAAAAAAAAAAAAATAGAAATAACCTGTTGCCCAGACTAACATTATTAGAGAAAGGGTCTCTCCAACTACCATGATGAAGTTAAATAGAATTAAATTAAGTACAGGTACAGCAAAGGGTATAAATTAAGTGGAGTGGGACTGTGTATTTCTAAAACATAAGGCTACTAGCAAAATTATCAGCTTAATTTACTCACTTTCTTATTCATATACTTCATGGAACCAATGCATAAAATAAAAAAAATAAAGAAAAGATAATTTGCTAGGTAATTTAGAGGAAGGAAATTAAAGTGTAATGGCAGCCATGTACATTTTTTAATGTATAAAGTTTTGTATTAAATTATATTACCATCTGCAATATAGAAATTCCCTTAAAACTTTACCTAACCCTGTTATGATTCCCTAAAATACATTTTAATTTATCTTCAAAAGGTATTTTATCCTTTGAGTTTTAAAAAGAACATGAAATAGATTCCACTCCTGTCTGGCCTTCCTAAGTTTAGCCTTCTGTTCTATTAAATGATTAAAAATAATTTTAAATAACAAAGCTGCACCAAGTAATTCATCTTTTGAACATGTCAAGGTTCTTTAAAGCTAAATTGCTTTTAGTAATAGTCGGTTCCAATTACGAATTAACTTTGATTTGTTGCTGTTCTTGTCTGTGGCATTTGACTGGAATGAATAACTGCAGTCTATAAATTCTGGTCTCAAACCTACATCTGGCAATTCATTAGGAATCATCTTTGAAAGACTTAAGAAAACATCAAAAGAAACAAGAATAATTCTTCCATGCAAAGCATTCTTAATTTCAAAGGCCCAGTTCAAAAACAAATAATCTTGCTCATATTTTAATTTTAACTAAGGTGATTAAAATAAAAATATATTCAAATTTTTGTCTTCTTAGGCCTGAAATAGGGCTCCATTAAAAAAAAATATCGAAGCCAAAATATGTTCCATGATTAATAAACCTTTTAGTCACTTATACTTTACATCCTTTTGTTAATACAAACTGTCCCAAGTTGACCTTTTTGGTTTTTCATTTAAAAAAAGGCCAACTGTGGCTTTGCAGTCTGAGTTGGAATAAAGGTAGTTGAACTCTAGGTGATACCTTTAGCTTGGAAATGGAAACTTTCCCATGAAGACTTGTTCAATGAAGCTCATTCACAGGATTATTTCTGTTCCTCTAGACTTACCTGTGTCATTATCCTTGCAGTTTCAGAATCTTTAAGATGAACAAGCTAGTCCCTCTGCCCCTTCCCACTGCTCATTCTCTCTCTCTCTCAAATAAATAAATAAAATCTTGAAAAAAAAAAAAAGATCAACAAGCTAGGATACAGAGGACAGTTAACGTGAATACGTGCAATAATCCATGCAAAAGTCGGCAATACTAGCCAAGCACTCTTACATATTGGCGATACAAAAGAAACTAAATTTAAGTTCTCATCAGCAATTCCCACATGCCCATGTTTAACAAATGTACTTTTCTTGCTGGCTGGGTTCCAGAGACTTTTAGGAAATTCTGCTTGAACTGTCATGTCCACTCTACTTCAGTAAGTTCTTCTGATAGTTAATTCTTAGATTTACATGTACATGTAAGTATCTTAATTCTGCAAACTTACACCTTAGCATATAATTCTGTGCCTCCACTTCATCTTCCTTTCCCTTCTTATGCCCTTATTTCAAGTTACAGTTTATTAGAAATTATTGAGTATCTAGTTCCTCAAGCCCTTCCTTCTCTTATATTATCTCTGAATGGCTTTAGTTCTCTTTCTATAGGTCCTAGAAACCAAGATCTCTTAGCTGACCTAGTAAGAACCATAAAAAGTGATCATTTTGCTATTTCAATTCCATAGATCTTTACATTTAGAACAGGAAAAACCACTTTCTCTATTCCTACAATTTGGGATGCTAAACTATGATACATAAAATCAATGAACATGTAGGCTGCTGCCCTTCTATTTCATGGTCTCCAATCTTACCGGAGTGAGCCTTCAGCCCCACTTGATAATCCTTTCAAAAGCTGCCTATCATCACTGTCTCATTCTTCAGACAAGTCACTAGATTGGAGTAAATGAGGGATAACTACCATTCCTTGTGTTTTTTGTATCTTTGATATTTAGGAGTGCTTAGCCTATGCTAGATGAATACACAAGTTTTCCAAAATTAATTTCTCTCTCCAAGTCTTAAACTTTTCTCTAAGTACTTCTGATCTCAGCAGAGAAAAAAATTGAGATTTTTCAAATACAATTCTTAACATTAACTGGCTACTACTTGATTCTGACAACAACCTGGGTATTTTGACATTACCCTATTTATTTTTCACAGTATTTCTAATAAAACAGGTACTATTATTCACATCTTACACTTGGGAAAGATGATGATTAAATTTTTAAGTACTTATTCCAAGTTTATACAGCCAGGCCAGGGCATGATGACATGTGTCTGACATCATATATGAGTCTGATGACAGAGTTCTAAATCATTATCTTAATTAAAATTTCTCTACCTTCTGCACATTTTCTTACAAATTATTATTATTTTTTTTTTTTTTTAAAGATTTTATTTATTTATTCGAGACAGAGAGAATGAGATACAGAGAGCATGAGAGGGAGGAGGGTCAGAGGGAGAAGCAGACTCCCTGCCGAGCAGGGAGCCCGATGCGGGACTCGATCCAGGGACTCCAGGATCATGACCTGAGCCGAAGGCAGTCGCTTAACCAACTGAGCCACCCAGGCGCCCTTACAAATTATTTTTTATGGCTTGAAAATTGTATTTCAAGTTTAATATTTTTTTTGCTATCCTAATGTAATTAAAAGTGTGATTTTTACATATGGATTTTACAATCTTAACTATATACATTGTAAAGTGAAGATTTCCTTCCTTTTCTATATAATTGTCTCAACACTATTTTTTTTACTACCTCATGTTTCCTCATTGATATGCAATGCTAAATCTCACTGTATTAAGCCCTTCACATATACATGAACCTGTAGGTTCTCCATTCTGTGTAATTTATTAATTTGTATTCTAATATTAACACTCCACATTATGATTATTATTCATTATAAGATTTATTTATATGTGGTAGGATGTGCTCCCTGATATTACTAGACCTTCTCAACATGTCTTGGCAATTAAATATTCAAAAAGTAATTACTGCATTGAAACTTGTCCAGGTCATATGGGACATCTTCTAGCACTAAGGATGAGAAAGAATATTATTTTTTTCTAAATTTAGAAACTACAAAAATCTCATGGATTTCAAGATTCAAATTAAACTCTAATCATCAAAGATTCAAGTTTAATTTATTCTTATTAAATCACAGAGTTTTAGGTATGGAAGGACTTTTAAAGATCATCTAGTTGAACTCATTTCTTTTATCTGAGAAGACTGAGACCTGGAGAGGTAATTTGCAATTTGCAAAATACCACACAATGAGTGGCAGAGTATGTACTAAAATTACATCTATTAAGTGAGTAAAATAGAAAAGGTTCTATTCCTAATTCTCATAGTATTTAAGCTAGCTTTGATTTTTCCTGATTTCTGAATTCATTAACCAAAGAGTCAATGATAATTCAATCTACAGTCATAAGATGACATTGGTTAGCTCATGAAAATAATTCAGAAATGCATCATTAAAATAGTTTAATATGCATTTGAATATTTGTATTTGAAGAGTTTAATATTAATTGAACATCATAAAAGGGAAAATAGGAATTCCCCTTCTAGCAAAGGAAGACTATCTATTTCTAGACCAATATCATCAATCAACAAGCAAAACTAGATTTGAATAAATTTAAAAATATCAAGCATAAAAAATTGGGGAGCAAAAAAAAAAGAGAGAGAGAGAACTAAAACAGTGTGAACGTGAGGATCCAGTACTATAATGGGAAGGAAAGGGAAGAAAGGTAAGCTAAAGTTTTGAGCCACACTTCTTGCAATCTACTGAGTCCAAAGGAGCAGCTGAAAGACTTAAAAGCCAAACAGAAAGTGGCTGCTCAGAAGTTTTAATTGGAACAGAATTTTCTACATTCTTAAGAGACTAGGATATAAAACTTTCAAATTTATGGCCCTCTATGATGAAGAAATACTGATAAACAGCCCATGATTTCACATGTAATCCCAGAACTGCTATACTCCAACAATAAGGATAAAATTGAACTAGACAACTCATCTCAAAGACTGAAGCCCAGTTTCTTATCAGCTCAACCTCTGAGCAAATGAAAGCAACGCGTCTCTGCTTGGCCAGAGCAAAAGAAAATCCTCCCTAGAGGAAGATAACACTAAAATCACCTCTTCAAGTGTTCATATAAACCTTAAAGATTATTGTTTGTCTGTTTTTTTAAGTAGGCTCCACACCCAGCATGGGGCCCAAACTCATGACCCTGAGATCGAGAGCTGAGCTGAAATCAAGAATTGGACCATTAACCAACTGAGCCACTCAGGTGCCCCACAACTTTAGAAACTCAAATATAAAACAGCCAAATGTACAAAAAGACAGAATGAATAAGAGAAATAATAGAAATAGACCCACAGAAGATCCAGAGACATTATTAAATATAAATGTGATTAATGCTTCAAAAATTAAGGAATAACATGGAGAATTTTATCAGAGATTTTTATTAAATTAAAAAAATCCTAAAACAGAAATTATAATAATTAAAATAAGCAACCAATCCATCATTTTAACAGAAAAGCAGTTATATGGTGTAACTAAAGATTAGTTAACTAGAAAATTGAATAAAATATTCAGACTGACAAATGGAAAGTAAAAAGGAAGAAATTACTCAAAAGTACCAGAGATGGATATAAGATTCAGTGAAATATCTGTTTTCTTCAATCAGCATCCCAGAAGGAAAGGAGAGAGAGAATGCAGCAGAATTGATAAAGAATTGATATTTGAAGAAATAGAGGTGGATAATTTTCCAAAACTGATACACATAACTCCAACAACAGATTTAAGAAACATTACAATTCCAAGTATGATGAATTCAAAGTAAAGTGATAACCACTGATGGTTAGTCCACTTAAAATTCAAGTTAAAGAAAAAAAAATTAAATCAGAAAAAATGAAAAAAACATGTTTACTTCAAACAGAAAATGATAAGGCTATGCTGATTATTCAACACAATTAACAGAAACTAGAAACAGTGGAGTAAAAATTTTAAAAGATAAAAGAAATAGCTCCTAGTCAAAAATTCTCTATCTAGTGAAAATTTCCCCCAGTGATGAAAATAAAACAGAATTTAAGACAAATAAGAAGAGAAAGTACCTGTCAACAAATCCACAAAATTGAGTTTTACAGGTGAAAGAAAAACAGTCCGTGATGGAGGCATGGAGATACAAGAAGGAAAGAGCAGATAAGTGGCAACTTCTAAGTGAATGTTGACTATATAATAAAAATAGCATCTTGTGGAATTTATAAATTCACAACAAACATAGCACAAAGTGCAAAAGGGAGTTAAATGAAGAAAATGCATTTTATGTTCTACCAGAAAGAACAAACTTCAATGTGTTTACATATATTAGAGTATCAATAACTACAAATTTTTTAAATGACATAATATATGAAAATCAGAAAAAATCTCTAATTATAATGGGATATTTTGATATATCTCTGTAACTCAAAACAAACAAAAATATTATAAGGAAGTTGAATATTTAACATGATTAACAAAAGGGAATAGAAAAACAGACTCACAAAAAAAAGTGGGAGAGGAATTTATTTGAAATATATTCATAGTATTTTTGAACTCTAAGTGGTTCTTGGAAATGAGGGTTACAGAGCCATAAATTGATTTGGCCCTCCAAACTCTATGTAATAACATATATAATTTGAAGAGCTCTCTCCCCGTGCTTAGCCTGAAGCAGTAAAGGGCAAGCCCATGAGATTTTGCCTATCAGCAAACATACAGTTATAGTAACAACTTCCACTCTTTGAAAGCACACTCTCTTCCCAAAAGCAGTTTTCTTAATACTTTCTTTAGTTGGCATTGGATGAGAGAGAAGTACTTCTACTCCTGTGCTTCCCTACAAATAAGTGAGACAAAACTAAGAGTACTATGCAAACTATTTTTAAATAAAAATTCGCTACTTCAGCAGTCTCTGGATTTCTTTTCCATATAGGTTGCAATTGCTGATAGGCTAAGATTTGCTATTCTGGTTTTATATGCTGCTTTTCAACCACAGCAGTGATGAATTTAATGACTCTCTTTGCAAATTGCTCTATTTGTCACGTTTAAATTCCTTTAACCTTTAAACCAAATTTTTATATAACTAGAAAAGTTTGATTTAATAACCTTTTATATGCACATATATGTATATAAAAGAAATATAATTTGGGAAGCTTGAGCTAATTTACTTTATTCTTGATAATGTCTAATTCCAAATCATTTCTAAATGTTTAGACAGGAGCCATCACTACCTGATTAAGATCATAGCAATCCTTTTTTTTACTATAAAGAATACTAATTTTGATAGCTACTTCATGTCTCCAAAGCCAGATATGAAATAGAGGAAATGAAAATTCCACCTCTTTTGTATTGAAAGATAGGAGAAAAGAATAAAAAATGTGAGAGTTATGTTCTTCTTTAAGTACAAGAAACAAGTATATGAGAGTTATTCTACATTAGGTATGGGAAAGTAGTAACTTACCATCCTACAAATAACAACTATAAACATTTTAGTAAATACTAAACAAACACCCATTCACCTCCCTGCAAACATTCCAAAGAAGTTCTAGAAAATAAACAAAAACAGGCAAACCTTTGTAGGAGAGTTAAAACTTTAAAAAGAATAGAGCATGTGGTAGGTTTTTATAGCTTTAGCCTGAAGGCAGTTGCAACATATAGTGCAGAATGCTTGAATCTCCAATGGAAGACATGGCATTTTTCTGTCCTGAAGAAATAAAGGAAAGGAATTGAGTGAAACCACAGCTGCTAGAAAAGAAGGGGGGCATCACTGAAAAGAGAGAGACAGGTAAGAGAAATCCCAGATTTTATAAATTTTACCCAAATTCTGCTGACCCCGACATCATGTATGTGTGAAATATACTGGAACAGCTGGTGGCTAAGTCAAAAGAACTGAACTGAGGGGCGCCTGTGTGCCTTAGTCGGTTGAGTGTCAGCCTTTGGCTCAGGTCATGATCCCAGAGTCCTGGAATTGAGCCCCTGTTCAGTGGGGGGGGGGCCTGCTTCTCCCTCCCCCTCTGCCCCTGCTTGTGCTCTCTCTCTCACTCAATCTCTCTATTATAAATAAATAAAATAAAATCTTAAAAAAAAAAAAAAAGAACTGAACTGAGATCTGGGTTGATGCACACTGCAGTTTTGACAAAGTTAGTAATTTGGGCCTAACTAAATTAAATGCTTGCTGAAATGCAATAAACAGAGACCAAAATTGAATAGATCCAGATGCTGCAATTATAAAAAATGACTAGGAGATATCTATTAAACCTACATTGGACGAGGTAAAGAAAAATATGCTCAGAATGAATGAAAAGATAGAAATATGGGAAATATATAGTTTAAAAATGGAAATTCTAAAAATGAGAAATATAAAATCCAAAAGAGAAATTGGCTGGAATAATAGTGCAATAAAGATAATGGAGGAGTCAGAAATTTGAATACAATAAAATTATCCAGTCAGAGGGAAAGCAGGAAAAGAAATGGAAAAAATAAGCAAAGCTTTAAGGACTTGTGAGACGGCAACACAAAGTCTAACATATGCTAACATAGAGTAATAAAATTGAGGTAAAAATATTTGACAAAATGAAGGCCAAATACTAGTGAAATGCAAAAAAAAAAAATAGAAGTTTTTTTTTTGTACATTCAAGAAACTGTGCAACCAAACAGGATAAATACAAAAAAAAAAAATCACATCTAGGTACATCATAGTTAAACTACTGAAAAAACAAAGATAGGGGCACCTGGGTGGCTCAGTCCTTAAGCGTTTGCCTTCAGCTCAGGTCATGATCCCAAGTTCCTGGGATCTAGCCCCGCATCGGACTCCCTACACAGTGGGAAGCCTGCTTCTCCCTGTCCCACTCCCCCTCCTTGTGTTCCCTCTCTCACTGTGTCTCTCTCTGTCAAATAAATAAATAAAATCTTTAAAAAAAAAAAAAAGAAAAAAACAAAGATAAAATCAATCTGGAAATGAACCAAAGAAAAATATATTACATACATGACAATCTAAGTAAAAAGTTCAAAAGAATACAAAACTACTACATGAATGTAATTAGAAAGGCCCTGGTATACACAGTTAATCTACAAAATCCAAAGCAGCAAAAAAGTTGAAAAGTGAAATTTCTAAAAATTCTGTTTACAACAGTGTCAAAAATAAACTCATAAACAAATTTTTAAAAGATGTACATGTATTGTATGGAAACCCATAAAACATTGCTGTTATGAATTAAAGAAACTCAAAATGAATGGAAAAATATATTATGCACATGGATTGGAGAAGTGGGTATTATTAAGATGTTAATTTTACCTCAATTGACCTGTAGATTTGAATATAACAACTATCAAAATTATGTCAGGAATTTTTTAAGGACAAATTGACAAGCTATTCTAAAATTTTTTTATTTTTTTATTTTTTTTGAGATTTTATTTGTTTATTTGACAGAGAGAGACACAGCGATAGAGGGAACACAAGCGGGGGAGTGGGAGAGGGAGAAGCAGGCTCCCCGCAGAGCAGGGAGCCCGATGCGGGGCTCGATCCCAGAATGCTGGGATCATGACCTGAGCCGAAGGCAGATGCTTAACAACTGAGCCACCAAGGTGCCCTTATTCTAAAACTTATATGGAGAGTCACACAAATAAGAGCCAAAGCAATTAAAAAAAATCTGGGGACTCAGGATACTTGATCTTATTGACTACTCTTATGAGTCATTAAGAAAGTGATTGGTATAAGGTTAGGCATATAAGTCAATTAAAAATAGTAGATTATTAGGGCACGTGGGTGATTCAGTCTTTAAGTGTCTGCCTTGAAGAGCTCAGGTCACGATCTCAGAGTCCTGGGATCGAGCCCCACATCGGGCTCCCTGCTCAGTGGGAAGCCTGCTTCTCCCTCTCCTCCCCACTTGGACTCTCTCTCTCTCGCTATCTCTCTCTCAAGTAAATAAATAAAATCTTTTTTAAAAAATAGTAGATTGTCTAGAAACAACTACATATGTATATATATATACACACACACAGAGAGAATTGATTTTTTTTAAGGTTGTCAAGATAATTCTTCGTTGAAAAAGAAGTCTTTTACATGACATTTTGTTGGAACAGGATATCTATATAGAAAAATTCCAATATATATTCTTATCTGAAAAGACAATGATCATTGACTTAAATTTGTAAGCTAAAGTTATTAAACTTATAGAGGAAACATAGAAGCGAATCCTTGTGACCTGTGGGTTGGCAAATATTTTTAGATATGAATGCAATGAATGCAAACATAAAAGAAGAAAAAATGATAATTAGGACTTCATCAAAATGAAAAACTTTTGCTCAACAGAAGACACCATTAAGAAAGTTAAAAGTCAAGCCATGGATAGAGAGAAAATATTCACAATGCATAAATCAGTCAGAGGACTGTAACCTGAATATATACTGTGTCCTTAAAACACAAGTGGAAGACAACTAAGCCAGTTTGAAAAGTGGACAAAACCCCTGAATGACCAAAAGAAGATACACAAATAACCAATGGTCACATAATTGCTCCACATCATTAGTCATCAACTAATTGCAAGTTAGAACCACATGAGATAATTCTACATGAGCATGCATGGATATAGAAATGCACACATACCCATGCACACACACACAAACTAGAATGTCTACATTTTTAAAAAAAGTCTGAATATACAAAGTATTGGAGAGTTCATAAAATAACCAGAGCTCTCAAAAACTGGTGAGAATATATAATATCATTACCACTTTGGAAAACTGGCAAATTCTTTAGTTGCATATACATCTTTCACATAGACTAGCCATCCACTTCAACTATTTATCCAAGATTAATGAAAGTATATGTGAACCCAAAGACTTATACATCAATTTTACAGCAGTTTCATTCACAATAGCGGAAAGTTATAAACAACCCAAATGTTCATCAATAAAGAAATAAAGAAACAAAATATGGCATAATAAAATACCAGTCATTGAAAAAAGAAATGAAATACTAATATATGCAACATGAATGAACCTCAACATCACTGTGATGAATGAAAAGTCAGAAACAATGAGCACATACTATAGAATTCAGAAGGGTGGCTCAGTCAGTTAACTATCTGCCAGGGCCCTGGGATCAAGCCCCACATAGGGCTCCCTGCTTCTCCCTTTCCTTCCTCCACAAGCTCCCCCTGCTTGTGCTCTCGCAGAGCACTCTCTCTCTCTCAAATAAATAAAAATCTTAAAAAAAAAAAAAAAAACTTGTAAGTCTCAATATCCACACCTATAAAACAGAGGTATGTAGTACTACCATATTGTGGGAAAATTTTAGGTCAAACAGACCTCAGGTTTGTCTCCTTAAACTATTATTAGCCTGTGCAAATTTCTCCATCTTTTTCTTTCTTCAAATTAAAAATGGCCATAACATTCAGCCATAAAATTGGTCTGAGGATTTATTGAGCTGGCAAATGAAAAACAACTAATAAAATGGCACATTATAAGTGCTCGATAAATTAGTTTTCTTCTTCCCTTTTTGGTAATATCAGGAGAACAAAAATATGATATGAAACAGTTGGCAAGATGTTAGCATTGGAAAGAGATTTCTCTTAGTGTAGACAAGTTTATTTTCATATTTTCAAAGAATACCAGCTAAGGCTTCAATTGTTGAATCTCAAAATACTTCCCTAATTTACTTACAGGTTTGAAGAGCAGACTTCAAACAGACACATTCTCTGAGATCAAATATTTAAGTAAAGGTTATCTGAAATACCTAAACCTTTGAAAATGTCTCAGAGGGAAACTCCGTTTCTAGCAATATGACAGAAAGGTACCCTGAAGGGGCTTCTTACTAGAATAATAGTTGATCCTAGATAATTTACAACAAATACACTTTTAATGCACCGTTGTAAGCAAAAGAAATGTCCAAGGACAAATAAAAATAAAAAATAAGCCAGTGAAGTAAAACTGACACTTGAAAACAAGTGCACACAGAAATCAGGTTGCATTCAGGAAAAGTGGCAATGTCAGATTTGAAATGGAAAAATGAGGCTGATAGTTTGATTGTCTACTGGACTGATAGAGGTAGACCATGAAATTATCCCATGGATCTATAAACATTCAGTATTAGAGTACATTCAATTGGTATCTTTCCCTGGATTCTGAAAGAGAAATTCCAAGTCCTCTCAGAAGAAAGTTACCATAATTTGGTTCCTTAAAGATGCAATAGAGAGGCCCAACAAAGCCCAAAAGTTGGCTCTAGTGAAAACAAAAAAACTTATGGCAAGACTGACAAAAAGAGGGAGAGAAAGAGCACACAATGAAATAATACTGGAAACTGAAAAGAAGACAAACTAAAGAACAGCATGGATTAAAAAGTTAATGAGAATATTGTGAAAATCTCAATGCCAGTAAAGATTAAAACATTGTAATTAAATGGGCAAATACCTTGAAATAGATAATTTAATAAAACTAAATAAAAAATAAGTCATGGGAATAAAAGGTACAGCATGGGGAATACAGTCAGTGATATTGTAATAGTGTTGCATGGTGACGGGTGGGAGCTCCACTTGTGAGTGTAGCATAATATATAGAGATGTAGAATCACTGTGTTATACACCTGAAACTAATTTAACATCATGTAACTATACTGACATAAAAAATAAAGTAAAAATTAAAATAAGAAAAGAAAAAATGTAAATTTTCTATAATCACAATATAAATTGAGTCTGATTACAAATTTCTTACAAAGAAGAAACCAGGCCCAGATGGTTTTTACAGGTGAGTTCAAGCAAAAGTTTAAGTAATTTATAATTACAACCTTAAGCAGGTTCCTAAACAGAACAGAATAAAGGGGTGGGGGAGAGTTAGTAAGTCCTATATCACCTTGATATCAAAATCAAACAAGGACTTTGAGATGCAAAAATCTAAAACACAATATTAGCAACAACATATAAAATATTAGGGAAATATCCTAGGAATGCAAAGTGGCTTCACATTATAAAATTCATAAATATAATTTATCTCATTAACAGGTTATGAAAGATACCTATATTATCATTTCAATAGCATCAGAAAAAACACATGAAAAAATTTATGACCTATTCAATGTATCATCCCCCCAAGCAAACTTTCTTACTTTCTTAACATCCTAAACTCTATCAAGACACTCAGCAAATATAATTACTTCTGTGAAATTGCTAGTTATTTCTTTAGATCAGCAGCAAGACAAAGAAGACTATTACAACAGGCTCTGTGTAAAGATGCACTAGAGGTCTTAGCCAGTACAAGAAATAAAGAATTTGACAGGAAAAAGTCAAACTCTTATTATTAATGATTTATATGGATATTTATATAGTGGCCCCTAAAATTCATTTATAGGCAAATTATCATTATTAGAGTTATTTAAAACTTTAGCAAGATTGCAGATATTAGCATAAACAACAAACTGCAATTCTATTAATCAGTAAAAATATTTAAAAACATTTAAAAACAATATTTAACAAGAATAAAACTATAAGGTATCAAGGACAAAAGATATTCAAGAAATTTGAAGACAAAATGTGAAACATACTGAAAGATGTTAAAAGATCTAAATAAATGAAGTAATAAACCCTTTCAAAGACAGGGATAGTCAATACCACAAAGACTGATCTATTGAATCAATACATTTATAGCTAAATCAAGAAAAATTTTTAAAGGAAATTAACAACAATGATGTTGAGACAACTAGATATCCAAATAGAATAAAAAATTAAAATGTAATCCATACATCAAGCATTCACAAAAATTAAAATGGACTATTTTAATGTGAAAAACAAAATATTTAATCATTTCTAGAAATATAGAACAATATTTTTATATCTGCATGTTAGGAAGGATTTATGTTATTAAATTAAACAAATATGAACTATAAATAAAAAGCATTAACTAAATTTAAGATTTATGTTCATCCATAAAAACCATAAAGAAAGTTAAAAGGCAAGCCACATAATTTTCGAAGACATTTTCCAAATTCTATAACTGAAGAACTTACAGAATATATATATGGGATTGTGGGGAATGAGAAGGCAGCTGTAATGTCATTTGTAATGTTGAAGCTGCTGTGTTGATGCCTAGGCTCACCAACCTGCGTTTCATGACTAAGCTTTATAACATGACACCTATGTGTATTTCTGTGTGAATTACCCCCATTTTCATGTAGTTTATGTATTAAATATCTCATACTGATTGTTTCAGGTGTTTCACAGGAATCCCTTCTTACATTATTCTAGAATTTAGTATTTCCAAAAATGCTCTGGAATTTATAAAAAGCAAGTATAAAAATGGAAGCAAAATATATAACGCAGTGGTAATAATTTTGAATTTCCAGAGAAATTTAAATTTAGAGTTGAAATTTATGCAAACTTCATTTCAAAGTTTTTTAATTCTCATTCACTTCATTTTTCATACCGAGTTTACATCTTGAGTGAAGATACAGAGTTTCTCTTTACTTTTCAGTATGCCGTGTTCAGCTGATGTCCAATCCCACTGATGTCTCTAGGCTAAGAGATACAACATTTGGCACATGGACATCAATACACACAAAGCAGACTGCCAGCACCAGCAGCTTGTGCAATCTGTGCTTGCAAATTTGCATCGGTCATAATTACTGCTCCACCTGTATTAAATAAAGCTCTTCTAACCTTAGGAACAAAAGTGGCTTCCCAAAGCATCAGTAGTAGCACAGTAAGTACATGTAAAGAAACGGGGCACAACAAAGTACTCTTCAATATAGAATTTAGTGGAATCACATCAACCTGTGGATTTTTTTTTTAATAGGGCAAATATACCTATTAGCATTTTAGGGATTTTTGTGTGTTTATCAAAATTTTATAATCTCTACCTTGGGTGAGTCTGCAAAGAGATTATCTATAATAAGTACCTAAATTATTTCTCTGATCCATATTCAGTCAAGTAGAGGGCATTTATTGAAATCTCTTTTGTTTGCAATAGTCAGGGTGCTATGTATAACAGATATGAAACCTCCTGGTGTGTCTCTGAGTAAGCTCCTTAGTTAGAGAAAGGAAATAATCAGAAACTACCTGTTGAGTTTCTCTGAAGAGAGATTCAAAGATAACTTACCAGGAATTATAAGAAAGATTCAAATCATGACAAACTTCTTATTGATTTAATTTTTCAGTGCTAGTTGTGAAAGGATATATTCCTAAATATCAGTAGTCTCCTGGATGGACCTCAGGGCACATTTTCTTATAAAAAAAAATTAACATCTTAGGAGGTTAATCTCATTAGGAAAAATCAAAGTGTTAGAATTCATGATGACACAATATCTTTCTTCTATCTTGCCTACATTTTCTGGTTTTGCAGCAGGGCCACAGAAGAGCCAGAAAATATGGGGAATAAAGAATGCAAAACTAGAAAACAAGGCAAAACAAAATAAAATAATGAAATATAGTGGAAGTTATTAAATAGTAACTTAGTTTTAAGAGGTGATATCAGAAAATGATAAGCCAGTTTGAAGACTTTGTTTCAATTCCACAATTTGCCATGCTTATTAGAACCTGAGCATCCCAGCCTTTGTTTATACCGCACTTCCTAGAGCTCTCTTCTCTGTCCTCCCCACTCTCTATTCCTCATGACCTGTCTAAAGTAAACTCATTGGGCGCCTGGGTGGCTCAGTTGGTTAAGCGACTGCCTTCGGCTCAGGTCATGATCCTGGAGTCCCGGGATCGAGTCCCGCATCGGGCTCCCTGCTCAGCGGGGAGTCTGCTTCTCCCTCTGACCCTCCTCCCTCTCATGCTCTCTGTCTCTCATTCTCTCTCTCCCAAATAAATAAATAAAATCTTTAAAAAAATAAAATAAAATAAAATAAAATAAAATAAAATAAACTCATCATTGAAGTCACAGAAATATCTCCGAACTCTGTGATCACTTGGCTGACCCAAATCCCCATCGACAATTCATAATAGCGTTAGTTCCTTCCCTTTGGGTCCTATAGCACCCTACATTTACTACCACATACACCATCATTTATGCAATAATTTGAAATTACAAGGTAATGTCTGTTTTCCAAAGTAAGTGGCAAGCTTCCTTAAAATACTGAACAGCTTGCTCATTACTTTTTCTCTTGTGGTCATAATACCTGACACATAATAGACACTCACTAGCTGATTCTATTTCTCCAAAGTAATGCATAAAACTCTATGTCATTTCTAACTACCTGGCCTTGAGGTTTATTGTTTAAAAGTAAATGGTAGGGGCGCCTGGGTGGCTCAGTTGTTAAGCGGCTGCCTTCAGCTCAGGTCATGATTCCAGGGTCCTGGGATCGAGCCCCGCATCGGGCTCCCTGCTCTGCGGGAGGCCTGCTTCTCCCTCTCCCACTCCCCATGCTTGTGTTCCCTCTCTCGCTGTCTCTCTCTCTCTCTCTCTGTCAAATAAATAAATAAAAATCTTAAAAAAAATAATAAAATAAATAAATAAATAAATAAATAAATAAATAAAAGTAAATGGTAGATTTTGTTGATAGTCTTACCCTTATAATGCTTTGGAAAGACAGCAGACATTCTTCCTTCTGAGTTACATCTCGAGAAAAAGCATTCAAAGTCAAATAGATTAAGACCTAAACACAGTGATATCATTGGGATCTGTGTTCATAACAAGTACCTTATTCCTAACCTTTTACAAAAATGAGCAGACACATCAAGAACTTACTTATGTAATTAAATAGCAGTCATACATCATGTATCTAGTTTCATCAAGGTAGGGGAAGAGACTTAGAGAACAAATTTTCTTTCAAGAAAGTAACCTCCAGGGTCCAGCAGGAATTGTCAGGTCAGGGGGAGACAAAAATGCAGACATCATGAGGTTGGATATTGCTATTCTTGTCTATCTTTCCACACTGACTATGGTTTAGATCTTGATCTCTTTTTCTCATAATAGAAACAACAAGCATCATTCAAATAATATTTTAATGATAGAAACTCACCATTTTTCACATAAATATCTTCTTTAAAATTTATCCCTATTTACCAGAAAAAAATCATAATATGAGGTTTTTAACATGGAGGTTATGGAACTCCACAGAATTACTTGGTGACACATCAACAGGTAGCTTTGAGGGCAATTTTGTGGAGACTCACAGTCACTTGATTTTTTTAAATAAAATTACCAATCTCTCCTAGATGATTTTTCCTTTGTTATTTCCTCAGAATTAGTTGGATGACATGTTATATTCTCACTGCCTACTGTGTCACCAAGAATATGACTGATGAAGTTAGGGTGCTGGTAGTGTAGATCGTTGTGAGTTGTCTTTGTGTATTTGGTTTCAAAGCAAAAAAATTTATGAACTAGAACATTAAAATGTTCTACAGGAAGGTCCTACAAATTTTTAGATTCGTAAGAGTTTTTTACATAGCCACAATAATAAAAATAAAATATGCCATTGAAATTTAGGTCGTAACATATCATTATTTTTTCTCATACAATGAGGTACAAAGCTTATAATTCCATTTACTGCTTTCAGTTTCAAACTCCTACTGCTAAAAAGCAATCAGGCAAACAACACAGGTTGCACTGGCATTATATACATTATTAGTCTTTTCTTGGCAAAGGCACTGTACTTCCAATGTAACAGGAAATACCACTACAGCCACTTAGTTTGGCCAAGAATACAAGTTTTTTTGTTGTTGTTTTTTGTTTTTTATGTGTGCTAAATGTCCTAAAGAGTAGATTTTTTTTGTTCAAAGGCAATTTTTGTTTGTTTCTTCAGATGAAAGCACTGGAAATATAGTTCCTACCAATGGTAAATTATCAATTAAAACTCTTTGGTCAGTCAGACAAAAAGGAAGTAAGTTATTTATCATCTTCCATTCTGAAAGAACTCCAAATACTTCATACAATTTCCATGATGTACAAACAACATCATGATACGTAGATATCCATTGTACAGAAAAGAAAAACAGTAACAGTTTAGTTTACTGTAATCAGGCTCAGAAGATTTGAATAGAGAAAATGATACTTGCCTCAAAGGAATTGTAAGGAATTTACTGAGGAAAATGGTAATTAATGATGCTGAATTCAAGCCAATACCTTAAGTTATCCAGATGAAAAATGTTCTGAACTCCTCATTGCTTCCATAGTTATCCTGACTTTCCTTCATTATACACACCAGATATACACATTCCTAGTTATCTTTTCCAGTGTTAGACCTAAATTACACATGTAAACTTTGTAGTTGGCCATGAAGTTCTCATTTATGCAGAAACAACTTTGCAGTTATTTGTTACACAAACCTATTGAGAGCATACTAGCCCGCTGGCTTGTGTGAACATTTTGTTGAACAGCTGCTCTGGCTTTAAAATTTGGACTTCCCAAGTGCTGTCTGAAATACCAACAGAAAATGTGGAAGGTACAGGAAAGAATGTTTGCTTCTATGCCATCATTTCTAACTTAAAATTTATATTTCTTCCTTTCTAAATTAAGGGAATGGACACTAGAGTCAGAAAACAAAAACAAAAGATACCTAGAAACACTTGGCTTCACAACATTTAAAACTGTATGAAAGGATGTGTATGTGTGTATATATAGATAAATGTATATATACCTAGATAACTGTGTATATACACACATATATATCAGTAGTAAAAACTGGGGAAATAGTAGCAACTATAAATAAGAAAGATTATAAATTATTTAAATAAAATAATAAAAGGCTATAAATTAGTAAGATCCTTCAGGAGGCTACAACCGTGAAAATATCCATACAAGAGATGTTGTTGGATTTTTCTTTTTTGAATCATGAATAGCTGTGTAACCTAAAAGTTTCCTAAATAGCGTTTATTTAAAGTAGTTCTTGTTAAAAGGAACTAGTATATTGTACGTCTTAAAGGGAAATTAGCCATTACAAGCAATGTTGCAGGTCTATTTCTATGGGTATAAAATTTTTCTGAATGAATTATGGAGTGAGGAAGTTACAAAGAAGAATATTTAATACGATGCATATCATGGCATGAAAATACTGTGTGTGGGTTGAGAGAGAGAGAGAGAGAGGGAGAATGTGTGGGTGAAGACACACTGTATTTAATTGTGGCTTTGAAGTAACAAAATAACCCTCACATTTGTTTATTACAATATTTGTTTCTTATGTTATGTGTCAGTTGCTGTGGGCTGGCTGCTGTAGCTCTGTATTACATTTCTGTTGCTGTTTAACAAATTACCACCTATGTAATGTCTTAAAATCACACTCATTTATCATCTCACAGTTCTGTGGGGTCAGAAGTCCAACTCAACTAAGTTCTCTGCTTAGGGCCTCCCAAGGCCCAAGTCAAGTCTTTGCCAGTTTGGGTTTTTATTCGGAAGTTCAAGGAAATAATCTGTTTCCAACTTCATTCATGTTTTTCATATAATTCAGTTACTCAAAGTTATAGAGCTGAAAAGCCCCCTTCTTCTTGCAAGCTGTCAGTCTTTTTCTTGCAAAGTGGTAGGTTCCACTCACCTCCTGGAGGCTACTCTCCGGTTCCTGCTCTGTGGCCTCCTCCCCCTCAACAACAGAGAATCTTCCTTTCATTGAATTTCTCTCGTGATTTCAATATCTCAGATTTCCTCTTCTACTATGTCAGAAAAAAATGTCTGCTGTGAAAGGACTCATATGATTAGCTAAGCCCCAGCTGGATAACCTCCCCTGTTTTAAATCAATTGATTAGAAACCTCAATTACATCTTCAAAATCCCTTTTGCCTTGTACCAGGATATAATCATGGGAGCAACATCAGGGGATAAAGGTCATGGGGGCCCTCTTGTAATTCCACATAGCACAAGCTTTATTCCATTTTCTTCTCATTCAAGGATTCAGAGACCCCAGGTGAAGGAGCAGCCCCAATATGAAAGATCCCTTGCAAGTTGAAGACAGAAAAGAATGAGAGCAGGCAAAACACACAATGTTTCAACAGCTTTGGCCCAGACAAGGTGTACATCATGTTCCTTCACATGTGGGCCAAAGCAAGTCACATGAACCAAGACAAAGTCAATAAGAAAGGATGCATACTTTACCACAGGAGGGGCACAGGTAACATGGCAACTTGATCCAATATAGGCAGGAGAGTAGAGTAATATTTGGGAATAGTAATTCAATCTACTATGCACAGGGAGAGAAACCTAGAAACATTCTTACTAAATGGTACAATGTTTAGTCTTGAGTGGAATAAACATGATTTTTATTTATTTTTTATTAGGTTGCTATATTATTTATATTTTTCAAAAATTATGTGGCTTTTTTATAATTGAGAAAAGAAAAATATTTCGTTTAGAAAGAATATAAAGTATAAATAAAAGAGTTAGGTATTTTTCAAATATGCTTTACAGATGAGGAAAGTGAGTCTAGGGGAAGCTGTGCCCTTTTCATTAGTTGTAAGTAGGGCAGCCCATCTGACACATCAGCAAAAAATTCAAATTAGATGATGCTTTGGGGATGCCTTCCTTCTCCCTTCAGCTGTGCTAAAGACCTATCATCATTATATAGTTCATTATCAATTAAGTCCCCATATTCATGATACTTCTTTAAAAACATGATTCTGGGGCACCTGGGTAGCTCAGTCAGTTAGGCATCTGCCTTCGGCTCAGGTTGTGATCTCCGGGTCCTGGGATTGAGTCCCATGTCAGGCTCTCTGCTCAGCAGGGAGCCTCTCTCTCTGCCTGCCTCTCTGCCTACTTGTGATCTCTCTCTGTCAAATAAATAAATAAAATTTAAAAAAATAAAATAAAATAAAAACATGATTCTTCATAAATGTGTATTTTAACTAACTTCTTCCTGAAAGTGGATTGATACAGGGCTAAAACTTAGGTGAGAGTTGGGGATTTTTTAAATGTGCATTACAGATAAGAAAAGTTGAGCCCAGGGGAAGTTGTGCCCTTTTCGTTAGTTATAAGTAGCACTTATAAACTGATTTTGTTCCTAAAATATGTTAAAATATATTCTTAAAAATTCAATATTTGATTAATCTTACACAAGAATTATTATTATCTATGTTTTATTTACAAGAGAAAATGAGGATCAGAGACTTTTAATGAAACTTCCATGACCAGAATTGGAAACCAGGTTTCTTAAGACTATGGTTTATGTACCCTTCTGAAATGCTAGAATACTTCTTATATACAAATTAATAATAACATCCAATATTTATGGACACTTACTACATTCCAGACTAGGTTGACAGAGGTGTGTGTGTGTGTGTGTGTGTGAGTGTGTGTGCACTGAGACAGAGACAGAGAAAGACTACTGTTAACAGAACAAAGAAGGGATGTCTCCACCTACTTAAGTTAAGCAGGCTTGGAGAAAACTAGGACATAGACATTAAAGTTAGTAAGAAACCAAAATATCAGACATTCAGAGAGGCAGATTTTATATGAAATGCTTCAGAAAATGGAACAAGTCAGCTGGTCAGTAATGACAAAATGCCTTTTTAACACAGCACGTTAGTCCTGCCGGGATGCTCCACCTGGCCTTAATCTTCTCCTTGTCCCTTTCTTCCACACCAACAACTAATTTAAACATCTTTATATCCCAGGAAAAATCTAGGGCCCAGTTTCCATCCCAAGGTCCCTTTCTATGGTAGAGACAATAGCTCTGATTGTGTTTATCATCTCTCTTAATACAACTTATTTATTCAAAAAATATCTATGAAGTTCATACTGAATATATGGTGTTATTATCCTTTACCTCTGATAACATTTAGCTTCTCCTCAGCCACCCTTAGACTCCTTCAAGAATGTAGACACACAGAATGTATTGGGATCCTAGGCCATTTTCCTCATCCATTTACTTCTCATGGTCAAAGGAAATATAAAAGATTCCATTTTGGAATGTGGTTTTTTTAAATACTCTAAAAAAAGTATTTTTTTGTATTCAAATATTTATTTTCACTTACATCAGAATAAAGAAACAGAAACCAAAAACATTTAAAATATATACAAAAATAACATTATTCTTGCATTTTTACTTTTTTGTTCTTTGGAGAGCAATTACTATACGATAGAAAGCCATGGGAGCATCTGGCTCCTTGGCAAGTCCCAAATACAACTGGCAACCCAGAGATACTGAACGGCTGGCAGATGGTTCAGATGCTATAGAGAAGCTTTCTGTCTCAAGTCATCTACAGCTGCCCCCATTCTTTATACTGAATACATTCAAGTTTCAGTATATATATATATATATATACACATATATTATATACTGAAAAATGGTATATATATATTCCATTTTATATACATATATATGTGTAAATAATGGATACACATACACATTTTTCCTTATTTGCTTCTAATAATGTAAGTAATGCCATTTGCCTGTAATCTTAGTCATTACCATATTTTAAAATATTTTTAAAGTATAGCGTCTTTCCGAGAATCTAGATTTTATTGTATACCCAAAGCAATGACACCTATAGGCAAGCTTCCATTCTTTGTACATAGACATCACAATGATTAATGCCTTTTGTTTGCCTCAGGGTAAGATTCTGAACGTTTTAAGACGACATATTCCAAAAAATTGCTATGTTTCATATTCCTCTAAAGACCACGGGTTTGTTTTTTCTAATAAGTAATTTAGATTCCAAATCCCTGGACCAAGATGATTGTGACCTTCCTGCATGTATGCCATGTGGAAATCACCACAGGAACAGACTGCTGAACCAAAGGCAAACAAACAGAGCTGGATTGTTTCCTCCTCATAAATCTGAACTTGCGGTCAGTGGGTAACTGCCAAGTCATAGTGAGTTCTCAGAGAGCATGCCTGGCAAGCAGCTGAGATGAGGAGATGGTATACTCTAAATATTATTCAAAGTTTAAATTCATTTGAATTAGTAATATTTAAAGATACTCTAAAATAAATCTCCTTTATATAAAAACTATAATTTAAAGATATTGCACTGAAAATTTTGGAAAAAAAAGCATTTCTGTCCCATTTTGCCATGGAGAGTTTAAAATTTTGATTTATAATTATTTTTCACTAAGTGTATTGTTTTTGTACCATTTCTTACCAATTTAATTCAGAAACCATTTCTGTGACATTAGGATATATTTTTTTTTCTATTTACTAGCTCAGAAAGCATGATTTTGCAGTGAGACTTTAAATATGTATCTTCTCTTGTTTGTGGCATCAGGACTGACCCATTAGAAGCGGCTCTGCCTATGTTAAAATCACAGTGTAATTTACTTCTAGTTTTGAAAAAAGTCTCGAATAAAGGTTTTAATCTTACTAAATATACCAATCAACTATTTTCATGTAAGAGTTTCTATTCGGGGAAATGAAAGTAGAACTTGTCTATATAAATTCAATATTTGAATACATATTATACTAAACTATCCAGTAGATTATAAATCTACTTCACTGAATGGAGACATCAAAAACTAGGTAGTCATCAGATTAGTTAGCTCAGTGATTCTCAATTTTAGTGGGACATCACATGCATGGTAATTGCCTTAATTTTGAAGCATTTCACTCCATTACTGCTCTGTGATTCATGAGATTGTGGATTTTGTTTTGTTTTATTCACTGTTTTATCTCCAGTACAGAGAATAGCAGCTGGTACATAGGTGTTCAGTAAACCCAGGTCTTTAAAGTCAAGGCTTATTAGATAAATGCAAAGTTGACAACCTCTTTATATATTTTCACAGAATTTTTTAAAATGCAGAATAAGATTTTTTTTAATTACGATGAGGAGTTAATATGTGCCATACCTGAAATTTTAAGGTAGAACTGAAGATAGCCTAAGAACCAAGTAAAAGCCTGAGATAGAAACTGAGAACAAGGAAATAGTGTTGGCAACACCGGGTTCCAAGAAATGGGAAGAACAGTATCATATTAGCTTTAGCAACTTAGAGTTACAACTTCTCCCTTTTAAGAAATGATCGGATACCATTGTAAAATAAACTTCCACTGGACCTATTATCTTCCTTCTAATCCAGTGTTGACCAAAGGGAGGTATTATATTGGTGATAGGTGAGATAATATGGATGACACTACCAGAACAGACTTCTGTGGCTTACTGTTTAATTTTAGATAGGGTGTGCTAGCCCACACAAAGGAAGAGAAACCTTTATGGAACTGGTTTAATCTCTGTTCCACAAATTTATAAAGGTCTCTAAGTGATCTAGGAACCAAGAACTTCTTGCATTAACTTCTATAGTTATCTACTATGGACAATTAATGGGAAAGACAACTGACTGTTTTTTAAACCAAGGAAAGACATGTTTTGAAGGTTGCATCAATCAAATTCTTCTCAGGAAAACAGAAACTAGGTGAGGTATTTAAACAGAGAGCTTAAGTTAGAGAATTGGTTGAAGAGGTATTGATTGCAAGACCAGAAAAAGCAAATAGGAACATTGCTGTAACATAGCAGTCAAAAATTGTGGAAGCACCTAAAACCTATGGGGTTAGAAAAACAAGGTTTAGGAATAATCCAATTTTAGAAACATGGAGTAAGAGCACCTTGGACCTTACTTGGATTTCTAAGAAGAGACCAGTGACCAGCTACTTCCAGCACCCCAGGAACTTAGAGAAGAATAACAACAAAGCCTAGAGATTTAGGACCCTGAGAAGAAACTGCCAATAAGCTGGTGCAGGTGGTTGAAGATTAAAACCAACTGCTTTTTCTGAGGATTAAGTTCTGTTGATGACAGCGAAGCCAACTGGAAATAAGGAAACAGGAAGAAGTCTCTTCTTTCCACTTCTGAGTATGAGTCCATCTCTAGTATCCCTCATTGGAAGAACCTAATAGGAAGCCAGCTAATTCAAAGAAAATTAGATTATAATTCCAGCAACAACACATCACAAAACAGAGTGTAGATGAATGAATTTGGTGTTAAAGACAATAGCTTAATGACTGGCACAAAGTTGGAAACTTACACTTAGCATTTTCTTCTCTTTATCTTGGGAACAACCCTAAAACAACAATGAGAACAAGATAAGAAAACTAACCCCATTTTCAAAGAAATAACAAGTAAACAAATAACCAAATAGATGGAAAGTGTCCCCAAAGCAGTGATTTCAGTAGAGAAGGGAGAGTTTGCTTTTAGTTGAAGTTCTCAGAAATATCTGACAAAGTAAGGTGAAGGATAACCAAAACATTTATCTGCAACATTGACAAATTCCCTAGAAATGAAAAAAAAATAGTCACGGAGGAGTTGAATGAGGAAATTACTCAGGCCACTTTTACATTAGTCAAAATAACCAGGTGTCTAGAAGAGTAGTATGAATGATGAGGTGAGAATTAAATCATGAATACTGTCTCACATCTGCTCTGTCTATTGAGGGGAGTAGTAAATGCTTAACAAAAACAAACAAACAAAAAACACATGTTCTCCCTGGGAATAAGGACGTGGTCTTGCCCTTACAGATCAGATACAGATGGATCCCCCTGGAAAAAGTTCACCTTATTCAGTTGAGTAACCAAAAAGGAACCAGCACATGATATTTACAAAAAGTAGGGAAAGAAACCAGAAGAGAAATACGTGGAAGATAATTCTTATATGAAAAAGTGATTTCATGGGGTGCCTGGGTGGCTCAGTCGTTAAGCGTCTGCCTTCGGCTCAGGTCATGATCCCAGGGTCCTGGGATCGAGCCCCGCATCGGGCTCCCTGCTCAGTGGGAAGCCTGCTTCTCCCTCTCCCTCTCCCCCTGCTTGTGTTCCCTCTCTCGCTGTGTCTCTCTCTGTTGTAAATAAATAAAATCTTTAAAAAAAAAAAAGTGATTTCATGAAACAAATAGAACTTGTGATCACTTACATTAATATGACTATAAAATAAAATTTAAAGTAATATAATTTATAAAAAGACCTTCAAGCAGAGATATGGGACTCAGAAAGTTTAGGGAAAAAAGGAAAGGCAAAAAATAGAACTGTTTTAGAAATAAAAGTATATTTAAAGGTCCTGGAAAAAAAAAACAAACAGCTGAAAGTAAAGTAAGGGATTTAGAGGATAGGCAGTAGAAAAGAAGAGAGCAAAATTAAGTAGAAATACATGTTTAAAAGTATTAGGGAGAAAATGGCAGCTACTGAATAGAGTCAAAATTCCAAAATGCACACTACTGATTTTATCAAAGAAGAAACTAAAATAATTCAACAGAAGTTAATAAATGTAATTCAAGAAAATATTTCCAGAAAGAAAAGATGATTTAGATTCACAGATTAAAAAGACGTATTATGGCCCTGGTAAATTAGGCTAAGATGGTCAGTACTAGCATACATAACTCACAAAATTACTTAATTTCAAAGAATTCTGCTTGTTTGGTTAAAAGGCAAGAAAATCAAGTTACATAAAGTGGAAAAAAATCAAGATGGCTTATATTTTTTGAGGGCAACATTCAATGACACAATATAGTGGAGCAATGCCATAAAAATATCCAAAAAAGAAAACATATCCCAAGTATTTTGTGCCCAAACCATCTTCAGTTATAATATCTAATATATCAACAAATATTTTCTAACATACTAGAAATCAGGAATAAGTGTTACCATGAGCCTGTCTTAAAGAATTTAAATCATAACTTTTTTTAAACCTCCAAATAATTTGAGGAGAACATGGATGGTATTTTATTTAAAAATTAAGGCTTAAAAATGTGGATATTTTTATGCCAATGCAAAATTTGCATATTTACCTACATTGGAAGAGGAAGGGGAAGAGAAACTATAAATTAGTAAACTGATTATCTCTTATAGATGAGGATTAAAAACAAATAGATAATAAAATAAAGGAGCCTTAAATATATTTAGTAATAAAATATATTTTTAAAATAATATAATCATCTTAAATAGCATGAAGGGGGCAGAAAGAGAGGAAATGTGTGGGATATTAATTTTCATTTTTGCCATTAGAAAGGATTCAATAGCTACTGCAAAAAGCAATATAGGAGTCAAGGGTGCAAAGTTATGGCTGTACAGATAAATATAAGAAATCAATATGAACATTCAAATTATGAGAAGAATATACATGCATGCATGCACTCCTAGGGAAACAAACTAGCAAAAATTTTTGGTGCCATGAAAATATAAAGGACAACAACACATGACAGGTCAAAGAACACAGGTAGATGATTTATTAACACATGAAAATAGATTTTAAAACTACTAAAAGAAAAATTCAAATTAGATACTACTACTTCTCTAGTGCTAAAGTATAGTTATAATAGTCCTAAAAATGTGACACATACTGTTGTTGTTTTTTTTTTAAGATTTTATTTGTTTATTTGACAGAGAGAGACACAGTGAGAGAGGGAACACAAGCAGGGGGAGTGGGAGAGGGAGAAGCAGGCTTCCCGCTGAGCAGGGAGCCTGATGCGGGGCTTGATCCCAGGACCCTGAGATCATGACCTGAGCTGAAGGCAAATGCTTAACAACTGAGCCACCCAGGCACCCCAGCACATACTGTTTTAAGTGCTGTACTTCATCTTATCCTCATTTTTTTAAAAATGAAATGAAGTAAACAAACAAAACCAAGCAAAGAAAAAACTTTTATGAGGTATTATTTTATGCCTGTTTCCAGAGATGAAGACTGGGGCACAGTGAAGTTAATTGCAGTCACATAGCAAATGAGTGGCAGGAAGAGACAAAGAGGCAGCATGTAAATATTCTTTCTACAAAGTCCAGAGTCTTTTATTTTTAATATTGGAATGCATAAATTCAATTTTTGCCAGTGTTCAATTTTACAAGTGTTCATTAAACATGAATACCTGTATATACATAAATTTAATATATTATTTCCTTAGTCTACCTAATGGATACCATGGTTTTGATGCAATTACATTGAATTTTAAGATTTCCAATTTATTTTGGACATAAATTTTTTTTAACAAAGTAATCTAATATTAGAGATTATGGAAATAAAACTGTGCAAAATTGAGTCTGACCTCAATTTAAGATTGGTTTTTACAACAAAACATATTTTGGAAAGAAGTGATATACCATATTCGTAATCAGAGTACACTTTCTTAACCAATAAGCTACATAATGTTTCATAAGACAAAAATCCCAATCTGGGCTTTGTGCATGTCACTCCTATAAGCAATTTTTTTTTTTTTTTTTTAGCAGTGCAGTGTATTTTTTTTCGATTTTATTTGTTTTTTGCATCTTTTAAAAAATTTTATTATGTTATGTTAATCACCATACACTACATCATTAGTTTTTGATGTAGTGTTCCATGATTCATTGTTTGCGTATAACACCCAGTGCTCCATGCCGAATATGCCCTCTTTAATACCCATCACCAGGCTAACCCATCCTCCCACCCCCCTCCCCTCTAGAACCCTCAGTTTGTTTCTCAGAGTCCATAGTCTCTCATGGTTCCTCTCCCCCTCTGATTTCCCCCCCTTCAAGCAATTCATTTTTTAAAAAATAAAATAATGGACTAAGTTTTATGGGGTATATGCAAGCAAAAAAAAATTCTAGAGGTCATGATCTTACTGAATTGAAGACAAGATTGAATCTAGAAAAAAAGTTGTATGAGATAAAGAATTACACATTGATGTGCTTATTTAAAAGCTGATTATTTAATTTTCAGGAATTGTGTTCACCAATTTTAAATATAGCTATGACTAAATTGTTTCAATTTAGGATTAAATATATTATATTCAAAAGCTAGGAAAAGTGCTTGCGTTCCTGGGCTGCTCTGGCAGGAGCCATTTCAGGGAGGGAGCAGCTTTCCTGCATGTATTGCTGTGGTCCAGGGTGGCTCTCCTTTTTAGGTTGTGAAGCATCCTGGTCCAGCTGGGGGCATTCTGAGGCCTCAGCCGGGGGGGGAGGGCACTGCCCCTCCTTTATCCAGCAGTCTGAGAAAGAGCCTGGGCTTAGGCAAAGATTCTCTATCTGTGAATTCACCTCCTCACTAATATATATTTATAACCCCCAAATCAATACCTGCTGTGTAGTCTCAGGCATACACACAGAAGTGAAAACTTTGGGTCCCCTGACATGTACTTTCTCAGCTGATATCCACTAAGGCAACACTCTGCCTTTTTTCAACTCATACTGTAAACAAATGTCCTTTTTGCAGTCTATTTAGTGCCATGCTTTTCACATTTTTTGCTTTTACTTGATGATTTTGCTGTTTATAATGGTCCCCAAGCATAGCATTAAAGTACTATCCAGCGTTCCTAAGCCCAAGAACGGTGTCATGTACCTTATGGAGAAAATGAGTGCATTAGATAAACTTCATTCAGGTATGAGTTTTAGTGCTGTTGGCTGTGAATTCAATGTTAACGAAACAACAATGTGTGTGTGTGTGTGTGTATGTGTGTGTGTGTGTATTAAATAAGATGTTCTAAAACTGAAACAGATGTATAACAAGGTTATGTATTGATCAATTGAAGAAATATTGTGACCAGAGGCTTTTAAGAACCTAACCCTGCATTTCCCTTAAGAGTAATTGTTGAGGGGGCGCCTGGGTGGCTCAGTTGTTAGGCGTCTGCCTTCGGCTCAGGTCATGATCCCAGAGTCCTGAGATCGAGTCCCACGTTGGGCTCCCTGCTCCGCGGGAGGCCTGCTTCTCCCTCTCCCACTCTCCCTGCTTGTGTTCCCTCTCTCGCTGTCTCTTTCTCTGTTAAAAAATCAATAAAATCTTAAAAAAAAAAAAAAAAAAGAGCAATTGTTCAGTATTCACCAGCACAGTGGTCGTGGTGACTTTATAGAACAAAACTACCGGGTGCCTGGGTGGCTCAGTTGGTTAAGCGACTGCCTTCAGCTCAGGTCATGATCCCAGGGTCCTGGGATCGAGTCCCTCATCGGGCTCCCTGCTCTGCGGGGAGCCTGCTTCTCCCTCTCCCACTCCCCCTGCTTCTGTTCCCTCTCTCGCTGTGTCTCTCTCTGTCAAATAAATAAATAAAATCTTTTAAAAAAAAAAGAACAGAACTACCAGAAATAACAAGAATGAACAGTGAATCAATGGAGAATAGAGAGACCAGAAATATAGTCACTTTTTTTTTACATTCAAATGATTTTTGACCAAAACTTTTTCATTGGAAAAGCTAAAGTGTTTTCAATAAATTGTTCTGGAACAATAGGATATTCCCTATTCAAATTATTTTATTTTTCAGCAACATAAATGAACCTGGAGGCATTATACTAAGTAAAATAAGCTGTGAAATATGCCCGACACAGAAGGACGAATATTATACAATACCACTGATACGTGGAATCTAAAATAATCAAACTCAGAAGCAGAAAGTGGAATAGTGGATGCCAGAGGTTGGGGGAGGGAGAAACAGGAAGGTATTAGCCAAGGAGTACAAAGTTTCAGTTATAAAAGATGATGAATAAGTCCTAGAGATCTGTTGATATTTAATAGTATAGCACACATAATACTATACTATATACTTAAAAATTGGCTGAAGAGCAGCTCTTCTGTTAAGTCATCACAAAATAATAATAATGATAATAGTAATAATTAAAAACAAGAAGGCAGAAGGAGGAAACTTTTGGAGTTGATAGATATGTTTATGGCATAAATTTTGGTGATGGTTTCACAGATGCATAATATCTGCAAACACACCAAGTTGTATACATTAAGTATGTACAGCTTTTTGTACGTCACATTTTTTAAATTATGTTTTCATGTGAATATGGTTCTTGATGACTATATGATCTTTGTTGTTTATTAGTTTAATCAGAATATAATAACATGGCTATATGTATATACATATAGATGTACATATACACACCTATTTTATCCTATTTCACACCATACACAAAAACCAATTTGGGATGGAGCCTACACCTAAATACAAAAACTAAAACTATAAATCTTCTTGAATAAAACTTAGGAGAATATCTTCATGACCTTCACTAAACAAAGATTTTTTTTAGGTAGGAACCAATAAGCACTAACCATAAAAGAGGGAGAAAAAGGAAAATAGACTGAAAATTAAAGTATTTTCTGAACATCCAATTCAGAAAATGAATCCAAAGACATAAAATAAAATACATGTGGAACATATACATAATGACAATATATAAAGAACTCCTACAACTCAATAAAGGAACAAGAAAACAAAAACAAACAAAAAGAACACCACCAACAGCAACAAATTAAAGGTGGGTAGAAGACTTAAGCAACCACTAAACTATTGGACATTAGAAATGTTGTAAACACATAATGGGCACTTTACATCATTAGTTACAGAAGAAATGCAAATTATAACACAGTGCCACTTCAGACTTCCAGAATTGCTAAAATTAAGAAGACTGACAAAACAAAATTGTTGCAAGATTATAAAGCAATTACATTTTTCATAATTTCTTTGTGAGAATGTAGAATTATACAACTACTTTGTATGTTTGTTTTGCTATTTCTTTATAATTATACACCTACCCTCTGACATAGTAATTATATTCCTAGATATTTACCCAAAAGAAATTAAAACATCCACAAAATTACTATACAAGAAAATCCATGGCATCTTAAACAGTAACAGCCCCTAATTAGAAATAAAATTTCCAACAGCAGGGAAATGAATAAACAAATTAGGAACATATATACATTTATATGTGCACCAGTCTATATGTTATACATGCATATATGTATTATATGTACTATATATATATAATATATACACTGTTAATCAGCAATAGAAAGGAACAAACTGATACATGCAACATGGATGGATCACAAAAACCTTATGTTAAATAAAGAAGCCTGACCCAGTGCATGGCGTAAGGTATAGAGAAGTTGAATCACTATGCTGTGTACCTGAAACGAATGTAACATTGTGTGTCAGCTGTATTTGAATTAAAAAAAAAAAAAAAAAGGTTTAAAAAAAAGTCTGATCCAAAAGAGTACAGACTGTGATTCTATTTATATGAAGTTCTACAACAGGCCAACTGAATTAATGGTGACAGAAATCTGAACAGAGGTTGCATTACGATGACTGGGAAAGGACTAAGTTCGTTAACAAGATCCATCTCTGACTGATGGAAACCATCTATGATTTGTTAAGAGTCTGAGTTACATGAGTGTATATATTTGCCAAGACTGACTGAATCCTATAATTAAGACCTATGCAAATCACTACATGTGGCCATATAATTTTTGCCCTGTTTATTGCAACCATTTGAAATGCTCTCTATGACTTCAGACTTTCAGTGTTTCAAATCTATTTTCTACAGAGAAGCCAAAGTGAGATCTTTAATCACAAACCTTACCTGTTAAAATAAAACAAAACTATTTCCTACAACATGTTTTTATTCCTACATCTTCTAATTAGGGTTCTCGGATAATATGCCAATTTCCTCACACTCCAGCCTTTCCTCACATTATACCATGTCTCCCACTTGTGTTTAAAGATGGAAAACTACCGGGCGCCTGGGTGGCTCAGATGGTTAAGCGTCTGCCTTCGGCTCAGGGCATGATCCCAGCGTCCTGGGATCGAGTCCCGCATCGGGCTCCCTGCTCCTTGGGAGCCTGCTTTTCCCTCTGCCTCTCTCTCTCTCTGTCTCTCATGAATAAATAAATAAAATCTTAAAAAAAAAAAAAAGATGGAAAACTACCTGTGGTCCCTGCATTCTCTGTGATGCTTTCACCTGTCTTTGCTCATATGGTTTCTTGGGCCTGGAACTCCTTCCTCATTTAGTATTTTTTTCACCATTAGGACGCCTGCTCATGTTTTAAGTTTCAGCTCAAGAGTCAACTTCTTGAGAAAGTTATCCTTGTCTCTGAATGAATTAGAGGGTCACGACTATCCTCCCAGGGTGTCTGTGTCACCCAATATCCTATAAATTACAGAGGGAAAGAACATATCTTATTTTTATGTATAGAATTCCTACTGTGAATAGTCTCTTCTCATAATCAAAAAATGAATTAAACCCATTCCTTTTGATTGCCTAGATTCCTCCTGTCCAACATTCACATCATGTTATACAAAAAGGAAAGTCACTGACCTTACCATGCTGGCTCCCCTCAGTTATACAATACATCGTCAACATTTTTCATTACATCTCTGATGTAATTCATCTACCCAGCAAAAGAAAAGAAAAGAAGGAAGGAAAAGAAAAGAAAAGAAAAAGAAAGAAAGAAAAAGAAAGAAAGAAAGAAAAAGAAAGAAAGAAAGAAAGAAAGAAAGAAAGAAAATTTCAATCTTTTATATAAAATATAAATGCCAGGAACAAATATTTGCCTTCTTTTTCTCTTCATCTACAATTATTTTATGGGAAAACTCATCCTCTGGCCTTAAATATACACTGATTACTCCAAAATTATATCTCTAGTCTGATGACACTTTCCATGAGCTCTAGACTTATATTGAACTGACTCTTCAACACCTTGAGTAGCAGGTGTCTCAAATTGTGCATACTGAAAACAGAATCTTACTTTGTGAGCACTCCTGCAAAACCTACATTTCACACAGGATTCCTCATTTTAATAAAACACACCACAATTTACCCAGTTTCCAGCAGCAAAATATGAGTCATGGTGAATTTTTTTTAAGATTCTATTTATTAATTTGAGACAGAGAATGAGAGAGAGGGAGAGAGAGCACATGAGAGGGGGGGAGGGTCAGAGGGAGAAGCAGGCTCCTCGCTGAGCAGGGAGCCCGATGCGGGACTCGATCCCGGGACTCCAGGATCATGACCTGAGCCAAAGGCACTTGCTTAACCAACTGAGCCACCCAGGCACCCTCATGAAGTCTATCTTTAAGCCCTACTGGCTCAAGTTGCAAAATCAGAATCAACTCATCACTAAATCTACCACTACTTCCTTAGTCCAAGCTAGTTACCATCTTCTTTAGTTGACACCATAGCAATAGCCTGGTTCCTATACTCCCCCACTTGCCAACACCCACCCAAAACCACACACATTTTATTCTTTGAAGAGCAGTTGAACTAACCTTTGTAAAACATAAATCATATTTTGTCCTTCCTGTGCTCAATACCATCTGGTGATCCACAAGGCCTTATAGGATCTGCTCTCTGCTTAGTTTTCTGGCTTACTTTTTTCCAATCCCTGGCCCAGCGCACTCCCCAAAGACACACAGGTTTTATGGCTGCACCTTAATTATGCCATTTTAAATTCCATTTGAACATTTTTGCATTGATCTTTCTCACTACATTATAGTTTTTGTTGAAATGTCATATCCTCAAAAAAATACTCTGCGTAATCTATTTGAAACAGCTCCTCCCAAGCTTAATTTTCTTTGTCTTCTTTTTTACTTCTTTTTTTTTTTTGAGAGGTGCGGGGGTGGGGAACAGAAGGAGAGATGGAATCTTAAGCAGGCTCCATGCCCAGCATGGGCTTGATCTCACAACCCTAAAATAATGACCTGACAGGAGATTACGACCTGAGCCAAAATCAAGAGTTGGACAATTAACTGACTGAACCACCCAGGTGCCCCCCCAAGCTTAATTTTCTAAGCACTCTTATCAAATAGAAAACTATTATTTGCTTTATGGTGTATTTTATGCTCTCAATTCAGATTGTTGGCTCAAGGCCAAACCTTTAGCCTCCTGTGCTTTGCTGGCTATCCAGTGTTAGAGCATGGCCTTGTTTAGAAGAAGGTCAGTAACTGAACCTTATCATTACTTTGAACCAGTCTGACCCCCAGTAATGTCTATTTCTTCAGAACATTTTTTATTATACTATGTTATATTTCTAGTCTATCTAGAAAATCACTGTGGTAAATTTTACTGAATGTAATCACTTATTGCTAATAGTTAATAAAAAAATAAATCATTAAAAGACAAACCCTATAAGAAACTCAATTATTTTAAAATTCTTCTATAATATAAGATCTCAAAAAATATTATAGTTACCCAATATAAATAATGTAGTAGTTTCCTACACAAATTAAAAAATAAAAATGCATTAAAAAACATACTAAAATTCTATCTAAAATGGAGGTTAAATAGATATTAAAAGCAAGGGTTTTGGATATCCTAGCTCTCCCATCCGCCTAACATTTTTGCCAAAATAAATGCTAATAATAGTTTATTTTAAATATGCTTCCATATTCTTTTCTCATAATTTTCATATATGAAAACTAATATTCATTTATTTTTTTACACAAAGAGGGCATGTACAAGTAAAACATACTCTCTTCACTATTTATTTCTTTTTAAATATCCATATTTGCAGTTCTTCATTTCCTGAGATTTGATCCATCCAACTCTTCAAAAGAAGTCAAAACTTTTATGTAATATTTTGTCTAATTTTAATAGGGTGTTACAGATTATGTAAATGATACATATTGATGGATATTTTTCAAGTTTCATCTTTTGCTAAAACATAGAATGCAGTAATGATCACCTCTTCTTTTATTTTTGTGCAGACACATTAGCATATGTGTAGAATAAATTAGCAGAGTGTGTGTGCATTTCCAGTGTGGATACATATTTTTATCAACACTTTTTGAATGATTTTCACATTGCATATTAGTAAACTTATGATTGTTGCTTTGAATGGTGAAAACTGTTTTGTCATGTTAATTACATTTTAATAACATGTGTGTTTGAAGAGTTTTTATGTTTTTGATCTACCACCTTTCACTTTTCTATGAACTGCATGTCCTTATCCATTTCACTACTGAATGTCATGTCTTTACTGATTTCTAAAAAAGTGTATAATTTTTTGAAATAGGTAATTGAAACATTTTTTCCCACTGGGGCCACTGGGTGGCTCAGTCTGTTGAGTGCAGGACTCTTGGTTGCAGTTCAGGTCATGATCTCACGTGTCATGAGATAGAGCCCCAAGTCAGGCTCCGGGCTCAGTGGAAGTCTGCTTGAAGATTCTCTCCCTCTCCCTCTGCCTCTCCTGCCCTAAAATAAATAAAAGAAGCAAGACAGAAGATCATAGGGGAAGGGAAGGGAAAATGAAACAAGACAAAACCAGAGAGGGAGACAAACCATAAGAGACTCTTAATCTCACTAAACAAACTTAGGGTTGCTGGAGTAGAGGGGATGAGAGGGATGGGGTGGCTGGGTGATGGACACTGGGGAGGGTATGTGCTATGGTGAGCACTGTGAATTGTGTAAGACTGATGAATCACAGACCTGTACCCTTGAAACAAATAATTCATTATATGTTAATAATAATAATAATAAAAAGAATGATTGCTCTTAGTGTAAGAACTTACCTATTTGGAAGGAGTTATGGCTTAGGTAGCCTTTCAGAACAGTAGTTAATTTTTCAAATGCAGTTTAAAGAAAAGGATATTCAACATCCACTAAGAAGGATGAAATTTCTTGAAATAAAGAACTAATCCTGGTGGTTAAAAATATTAGGGCACAGAAGGGAAAGAGGTTGTGGAGTCTCAAAAGTAAGACACAGGAATAGAAAGGTATATATGCAACTTCAGACCACTGGTGTTAAGTGGCCTAGAAGACTTACATTCTAGAAAATAGGTTAAGGGAACTCAGTGACATCATCAAGTGTAATAACATCTGTATTATAGGGATCCCAAAGGTGAAGAGGAGAAAAGAAGGCAGAAATTTTATTTGAAGAAGAGCTAAAAACTTCTCAAGTCTGGGGAAGGAAACAGACATCCAGATCCAGGAGGCACAGAGAGCCCCCAACAAAACAAACCCAAAGGGGTCCACACCAAGACACATAATGATTAAAATGGCAAAAAGTAGGGATAAAGAGAAAATTTTAAAAGCAGCAAGATAAAAGAAAATAGTTACATAGAAGCAAAACCCCATAAATATACAGTTGATTTTTCAGTGGCAACTTTGTAGGTCAGAAGGGAGTGGCATGATATATTCACAGTGCTGAAAGGAAAAAACCTGCAACCAAGAATACTCTACCCAGCAAGACTATCATTTAGACTAGAAGGAGACATAAAGAGTTTCCCAGACAAAAATTATAAGAGTTCATCACCACAAAACCAGACTTAGAAGAAGTGTTAAAGGGAATACTTTGAGTGGAAAGAAAAGACCATAGTCAGGAGAGAGAAAATTATGAAAGGAAAATATTTACAGGTAAATACAAGATAATAAAAACACTAGATTAATCACTTATAAAACCAGTACTGAGGTTAAAATACAAAAGCAATAAAATCAACTGTATGTATAAAAATCAGTTAAGGTAGTCACAAAATAAGAAGATATAAAGTATAACATCTTACACATAAAATGAGGGGGGGGGTACAAAATTAGTGCTTTTAGAATGGGTACAAACTTAAGTGACCATCAACAATACAGATTATTTGAATAAGATGTTATATATGAGCTTAATGGTAACCATAAAAGATCTCTTCCATAATGATTTGGAGTCATAAACTGAATTTGAAACTACTATATTTTCTTTTCTTTTCTTTTTTTTTAAAGATTTTATTTATTTATTTGAGAGAGAGAATGAGAGAGAGAGAAAGAGCACATGAGAGGGGGGAGGGTCAGAGGGAGAAGCAGACTCCCTGCTGAGCAGGGAGCCAGATGCAGGACTTGATCCTGGGACTCCAGGATCATGACCTGAGCCGAAGGCAGTCGCTTAACCAACTGAGCCACTCAGGTGCCCAAAACTACTGTATTTTCTTAAGAGGAATCATTAATCAAAATCAGAATGAATAAATCAATCACAGCTCTTCACAAGAATTTTGGAATGCACTCTGGAATGGATCACCTAGGAAAACATATTTAAGAATAATTATATGAAACCAGTACAATTATTCTAATGTGGAAAAATTTTAAACTGGATTTAATTTTTTAAGCCCAGACATAGCTATGTACTCATTTAAAAGATTAATGTCCTTGTTTTGAAACTAACCCCAGAATAAAAAACAAAAATAAAGGTTCTTCAGAAAAGATGGTGGATGAATAGAGGACCCTATTTCAACTGGTCCCCTGAATTGAGCTGGATATCTACCAGATCATTCTGAACATCCACGGAATCAGCCTGAGAGGTAAGAAGATATATCTGGATCTCTGCAAACAGATTATCTCTGGCAGTTGGTCTCGAGGTATGACGTGAGAAGCTGTGATTCTGCGGGCAGATATCAGAAGATAAATGGAAGGGGGAGGGAACCTCCATGATCTTGCATCAGGAAGGCAAAAGCCTCCATGCTGGGGACCAGGCACAGACTCGCAGACCAGTAGTGGTGGGGAAAGGACTTCAGGGCAGCCCCCCAGACTGAAACCTGGAACTTCAGGGGCACATGTGTGAACTGGGGGTGGCTTGCAGTTTTAGAAGCAGAAAGGGCAGATACGTGCCTGGCCCTGGGAGCAAGGATGGGGAGTGCTGCTTTGGGGCACACAAACCAGGACGCTGTGGTTTTTAGCAGCACAGACAGAAATGGAGACAGTGTGGCCTAAAGAGCTCAGTAAAGAGCAGACTGCGATCTCTCTGTTCTAAAACAGAGGTTTGGATATGGTCACTTCTGCTCTGACTCTCAGAAGAGACATGGAAAGCCACCAGAGAAAGCCACCAGAGAAAAAAAGCCCCCCAAAACCAGTTTCCACAGAGGGGCAGGGCAACTCTGCACAAACAGGGTTGCCTGAGTAACAGCACAGCAGGTCTCTCCCCCAGAAGACAGGCTGGAAAAACAAGAGGCCAACAACCCTAAGGTCCCTATAAAACAGGGGCATCTAGCTTGAGTTGTGGTCTTTAATTTGGACTCTGTACATTCCCTCAACCACCCCTCAACAGAATGACTAAGAGGAGGAACCCCCAACAAAAGGAAGGATTCAGAGTGTGGCTTCTGCCACAGAACTAATGGATATGGATATAACCAAGATGTTAGAAATGGACTTTAGAGTAACAATTATCAAGGCGATACCTAGGCTTAAGAAAAATATTAACGACAATATAGAATCTCTAAGGGCAGAAATGAGATCTAATCAGGTCAAGCTTAAAAATGCTATGAATGAAATGCAGTCTAAACTGGATACTCCGACTGTCAGGGTAACAAGGCAGAAGAACGAATTAGTGAGATAGAGGATAAGATGATAGAAAAGAAGGAAACTTAGGTGGCATGGGAAAAAACAAATTAAAACCCAAGGAATCAAACTGAGAGAGATTAGTGACTCAATGTAACATTCCAGTATCAGAAGTACTGGGATCCCTGAGGGAGTGGAGAGAGAGAGAGGTCTAGAAGATGTATTTGAGCAAATTGTAGCTGAGAACTTCCCTAATCTGGGGAAGGAAACAAGGTTTCATGTCCAAGAGGCAGAGAGGACCCCTCTCAAGATCAGTGAGAACAGACTGACTCCACAACATATAATAGTACAATTTGCAAATCTTAGATCCAAGGAAACAATCTTGAAAGTGGCGAGGGGGAAGACATTTCTTACGTACAGAGGGAGGAACATCAGAATAATGTCAAACCTGTCTAAAGAGACCTGGCAAGCCAGAAAAGGCTGGCAAGAAATATTAAGGGTACTAAATGAGAATAACATGTAGCCAAGGATACTTTATCCAGCAAGGCTCTAACTCAGAATGGATAGAGAGACAAGGAACTTCCAAGACTGGCAGAAACTAAAAGAATATGTGACCACCAAGCTGGCCCTACAAAAAAATATTAAGGGAGGTTCTATAAAAGGAGAAAGACCCCAAAAGTGATATAGAACAGAAATTTACAGAGACAATCTATAGAAACAAGGACTTCACAGGCAACATGATGACAATAAAATCATATCTTTCAATAATCACTCTCAACGTGAATGGCCTAAACGCTCCCATGAAACGGCACAGGGTTGCAAATTGGATTAAAAGACATGACCCATCTATATGCTGTATACAAGAGATTCATTTTGAACCTAAAGATACATCCAGATTGAAAGTGAAGGGATGGAGAACCATTTTTCATGCCAACAGACCTCAAAAGAAAGCTGGCGTAGCAATTCTTATATCAGACAAATTAGATTTTAAGCTAAAGACTGTAGTTAGAGATACAGAAGGACACTATATGATTCTTAAAGGGTCTATCCAAAAAGAGGATCTAACAATTATAAATATCTATTTCCCCAACATGGGAGCAGCCAACTACATAAGCCAACTGTTAACCAAAACAAAGAGACAAATTGATAATAATACGCTAATAGTAGGAGACCTCAACACTCCACTCTCAGCAATAGACAGATCATCTAAGCAGAAAATCAACAAAGAAACAAGAGCTTTGATTCACACACTGGACCAGATGGACCTCATAGATATATACAGAACATTCCACCCTAAAACAACAGAATACTCATTCTTCCCAAGCACACATAGAACTTTCTCCAGAATAGACCACATCCCGGGTCACAAATCAGGTCTCAACTGACACCAAAAGATTGAGATTATTACCTGCATATTCTCAGACCATAATGCTTTGAAACTGGAACTCAATCACAAGAAAAAATTTGGAAGAAATTCAAACACTTGGAAGCTAAAGACCATCCTGCTTAAGAATGTTTGGGTCAACCAGGAAATCAAAGAAGAACTTAAACAATTAATGGAAACCAGTGAGAATGAAAACACATTGGTCCAAAACCTGTGGGATACTGAAAAGGCGGTCCTAAAGGGGAAATACATAGCCATCCAAGCCTTACTAAAAAAAACCCAGAAAAATCCCGAAATCACCAACTAACTTTACACCTTAAAGAACTGGAGAAAGAACAACAAATAAAGCTTAAGCCACACACGAGAAGAGAAATAATTAAGATTAGAGCACAGATCAATGAATTAGAAACCAGAAACACAGTAGAGCGATCAATGAAACTAGAAGCTGGTTCTTTGAAAGAAGTAGTAAGATCGAAAAATCACTGGCCAGACTTATCCAAAAGAAGAGAAAGGACCCCAAATTAATAAAATTATGAATGAAAGGGGAGAGATCACGACTAACACCAAGGAAATAGAAACAATTATTAGAAATTATTATCAACAACTATATGCCAATAAATTAAGCAACCTGGAAGAAATGGAGGCCTTCCTGGAAACCTATAAACCACCAAGACTGAAACAGGAAGAAACTGACAACCTGAATAGACCAATAACCAGTAACGAGATTGAAGCAGTAATCAAAAACCTCCCAGAAAACAAAAGTCTAGGGCCTGATGGATTCCCTGGGAATTATACCAAACATTCAAAGAAGAAAAATACCTATTCTCTTGAAGCTGTTTCAAAAAAATAGAAACAGAAGGAAAACTTCCAAACTCATTCTATGAGGCCAGGATTACCTTGATCCCCAAACCAGGCAAAGACCCCATCAAAAAGGAGAATTACAGACCAATATCCCTGATGAATATGGATGCCAAAATTCTCAACAAGATCCTAGCTAATAGGATCAAACAGTACATTAAAAGGATTATCCATCACAACCAGGTGGGATTTATCCCTGAGGTGCAAAGGTGGTTCAATATTCACAAATCAATCAATGTGATAGACACATTAATAAGAGGAGCGAGAAGAACCATATGGTCCTCTCAATTGATGCAGAAAAAGCATTTGACAAAATACAGCATCCTTTCCTGATTAAAACTTTTCAGAGTATAGGGATAGAGGGAACATTCCTCAAGTTCATAAAATGCATCTATGAAAAGCCCACAGCGAATATCATTCTCAATGGGGAGAAGCTGAGAGCCTTTCCCTTAAGATCAGGAACACATCAAGGATGCCCACTCTCAGCACTGTTGTTCAACATAGTACTAGAAGTCCTAGCAACAGCAATCAGACAAGAAAAAGAAATAAAATGTATTGGAATTGGCTAAGAAGAAGTCAAACTCTCTTCACAGATTACATGATACTTTATGTGGAAAATCCAAAGGACTCCACCCCCAAATTACTAGAGTTCATACAGCAATTCAGTAATGTGGCAGGATATAAAATTAATGCACAGAAATCAGTTGCTTTCCTATACACTAACAATGTAACTGTGGAAAGAGAAATTAGGGAATCAATTCCATTTACAATAGCACCAAAAACCATAAGATACTTCAGAATAAACCTAACCAAAGAGGTAAAGGATCTATACTCTAGAAACTACAGAACACTTATGAAAGAAAATGAAGAAGACACAAAATGATGGAAAAATATTCCATGCTCATGGATTGGAAGAAAAAACACCATTAAAATGTCTATGCTGCCCAGAGCAATCTATACTTTCAACCCCATCCCGATCAAAACACCAATGGCATTTTTCAAAATGATGGAACAAATAATCCTAAAATTTGTATGGAACCAGAGAAGACCCTGAATCTCCAAGGAAATGTTGAAAAAGAAAAACAAAGCTGAGGGCATCATGTTGCCTGAATTCAAACTATATTACAAAGCTGTGATCATCAAGACAGTGTGGTACTGGCATAAAAACAGACGCATATATCAATGGAACAGAATAGAGAGCCCAGATATGGACCCTCAATTCTATGGTCAACTAATCTTCGACAAAGCAGGAAAAAATATCCAATGGAAAAAAGACAAGTCACTTCAATAAATGATGCTGGGAAAATTGGACAGCTATATAGAGAAGAATGAAACTTGACCATTATCTTACACCATACACAAAGATAAACTCTAAATGGATGAGAGACCTCAATGTGAAACAGGAATCAAAATCCTAGAGGAGAACATAGGCAGTAACCTTTTCAACGTCGGCCACAGAAACTTCTTTCAAAATATGTCTCCGAAGGGAAACAAAAGCAAAAATGAACTCTTGGGACTTGATCAAGATAAAAAGCTTTTGCACAGCAAAGGAAACAGTCAACAAAACAAAGAGGCAACCCACAGAATGGGAGAAGATATTTCCAAATGACACTACAGATAAAGGGCTGGTATCCAAGATCTATAAAGAACTCAAATTCAACACCCAAAAAACAAGCCAAAAAATGGGCAGAAGACATGAACAGACACTTCTCCAAAGACAAACAAATGGCTAACAGACACATGAAAGAATGTTCATAATCATTAGCCATCAGGGAAATTCAAATCAAAACCACATTAAGACACCACCTTACACCAGTTAGAATGGCAAAAATTGACAAGGCAAGAGACAACAAATGTTGGAGAGGTTGTGGAGAAAAGGGAACCCTCTTACACTGTTGGTGGGAATGCAAGTTGGTACAGCTACTTTGGTAAACAGTGTGGAGGTTCCTCAAAAAATTAAAAATAGAGCTACCCTATGACCCAGCAATTGGCACTCCTGGGTATTTACCCAAAAGTCACAGACTTAGTGAAAAGAAGGGCCATATGCACCCCAATGTTCATAGCAGTAATGTCCACAATAGCCAAACTGTGGAAAGAGCAGAGATGCCCTTCAACAGATGAATGCATAAAGAAGATATGGTCCATATATACAATGGAATATTACTCAGCCATCAGAAAGGATGAATACCCAACTTTTACATCAACATGGATGGGACTGGAGGAGATTATGTTAAGTGAAATAAGTCAAGCAGAGAAAGTCAATTATCATGTGGTTTCACTTATTTGTGGAATATAAGGAATAGCACGGAGGACATTAGGAGAAGGAAAGGAAAAACGAAGGGGGTGAATTGGAGGGGGAGATGAACCATGAGAAACTATGGACTTCAAGAAACAAACTGAGGGTTTTAGAGGGGAGTGGGGGGGAGATAGGTTAGACGGTGATAGGTGTTAAGGAGGGCACGTACTGCATGGAGCACTGGGTGTTATATGAAAACAATGAATCATGGAACACTACATCAAAAACTAATGATGTACTGTATGGTGACTAACATAACATAATAAAAAAATATTAAAAAAATTTTAAAAACCTAGTAACATGAAAAATTCATGCATTCATTTATCAATAAACTTATTAAGCACTTACCAAGTACAGACCAATAAGTAAAAATGTGCTGGATTCCATTGCCTATTAAAGATTTTATAATTTCTGATTTTATGAGTTCATACTCTGCTAAAGGAAATTTTTTTTTTAAAGATTTTATTTATTTGACAGAGAGAGACACAGCGAGAGAGGGAACACAAGCAGGGGGAGTGGCAGAGGGAGAAGCAGGCCTCCTGCCGAGCAGAAAGCCTGATACGGGGCTTGATCCCAGGACCCTGGGATCATGACCTGAGCCGATGGCAGACACTTAATGACTGAGCTACTCTGGCACCCCAAATATTTTCAAATTATAACATCACACAATTTATAATGTAAAATATATGATATTTGTAAGTCTAAAGACAATAAATAGTATTTATCATATGAGTGGTTTTTTTATATATTTTTGGTAAAAAAATAATAATAATAATGCAAGACTCCTGCCAGAGAATAAAATGAACTTCATTTCTTATTACAGAAACAGAAAGTAAAAAAATATAATTTTAAAAAAACACAATGCGTCTTAGTTTATATTAAATTATATTACTTATAATTTATGTTTAAATAATTGATATAGCCATTTAATTGAAAAAATAAATAATTGGTACAGCTAAAATTTAGTTATAGCATTTTGAAAAAAATAGTACCATTAAAGCACTTATAATATTTCTAAGAAGGGTAATACATGCCTAGCATAAAATTACTAATCTAAGAATTTAAGTTTCAAAATGCAACACACGTTGCCATGTAACTATTTAGGCTGATTTTTCAGCAGTAAGTGGAGGAGATTTTAAAAGGAAGGCTGCCCAGTTGACTCTGATTCAAAGAATTATCAGAACTTTATAACCTAAAACAAACCACTTACAATTTTTTTAATTGTAGAACATGTTTTTAGCAATTTCAATCATCTCATTTTTCTGAATACTGATCAATTCTTTTTAATTCTGTGAATATGAGTGACTCTCAAATGAAGATACTTAGGATATTCAATGTCATTCATTTCAATTCTACACTTCTTTTCCCTGGGCTAAATTTCCATAAAAAGCTCAAAGGACTGTCCATTAGAAACATATATTTTATAGAAAAAAAGTATGTTTTACATTTAAAAAATGAAAATGTCCACAAAAAAACAATTTTTTAAAAAATGGATATAATCGGGTGCCTGGGTGGCTCAGTCATTAAGGGTCTGCCTTCGGCTCAGGTCATGGTCCCAGGGTCCTGGGATCAAGCCCCACAACAGGCTCCCTGCTCCGCGGGAAGCATGCTTCTCCCTCTCCCACTCCCCCTGCTTGTGTTCCCTCTCTCGCTGTGTCTCTATCAAATAAATAAATAAAATCTTTTTTAAAAATGTATATAATGTATTTTTCAGCATTGCTGCAAAGAAAAATTCATATAATACTGATATTACAATTTGAAGGACATCTGAAATTACTTCCATAAATTTCAATCTAAATAGAAGTATCAGGCCAAAGAGTGCTCAAAATCAATTATGGCATAAAAAGTAGCCTTGAAATCTGTATATAAAGAGCCTCCATTTTCTAAAAGGATGAGGAAGATAAAATTCAAAGGAAAAGCATCCACCTACCTCCGATAACATGTGTTAGCTAGAGTAGTCTCAAGAAAAGACAATAATGAGGTAGAAAGGAAGGTTCTACAGCCAGCAAAATAAACACAGCTTGGAAATTAAGGGTAGCTGCAAATTTCAAAGTTGGCATTCTCTCAATACTGAGCTTGGTAGTGAGCATTCTAAATGCAGTCATAATACCATATATGTTAAGTGCTTTTAAAAATCCAAGTTTATACAAGGTCTTTTAAGGTTAGACAAAAATCTTTCATTACCAATGAAAAGATCCTTGAAATAGATGTCAATGGCTCAAATCCAACCAAGATGAAAAAGAGAAATTAAATAGCAATAGAGAAATCAGAATTTCAAGAACTCAGAAAATGTAGCTGATCTTCCTGAGTCAGGAACATTTATTTAGGCCCCTAATACCAGAGGTCTGGAGTCTGTAATCAGTTTTCTAAAACAGCTCTCAGACTCTTTTCTCTTGACTCTTTTCTGTGACTCTTTTTCCTTTCTCTGACTCTAATTTATCTTGCACACTATCTCTGGATTAATCTCCTTCAGGCCCTTTCATTCTATTAGTGTTCAAAAACTCTACAGCAACTCCCAGTTCCTTCCTAAACAGATTTAACAGCTCCTGTTTTTTTTTTTTTCTTTTTCAGATTCCTTGCAATTTTTCTACCTCCCACTCAGACAAGACTATTTTCCACTAACCCCAACCATAGGACTTTCTCTAGAGTTGGTATCATCATTTATTTGCACCATGCACTTGACTATCATTCAAGCATTGTTCAACTTGCTTCCTTCCTGAAATACCATCCTCTCTTCATCACCTGAAATCCTTTCTACCCATTCCTTAAGCTTCAGCCTAAGTCCTGATTTATTGACACCTTGCATATTTATTATTTACTTTGGCCTATTCTGATTAATCCCAGCTCTAAATTCTTATAGAGGTATTGTTCATTCCACATAATTTAGTTTGGGTGTCTATTATTTTGTATTTTTCATTAACTTGTAGGGGCACTGAGTCTTAATACATCCATAAGATAGTAAACTATTTGGAGGCTTGGATCACATCTTAAATTTTTATATTATAGGATGGGTGGTGACTGGGTAGACAGGAATTCTGCCTCATTTCATAAAAAGGGAATTCAAGGAGTCCTATTAAAATATATATTGTATGCCTTAAACTTATGAGTAAGAAAAAAAAAAAAATGATGGCGTGATGCCTGAATCCTCACTGCTAATGTGAGACAAATTTTTGAGCTGGTAAAGGTTTCTGCTAAGGTGACCCACCTACTTTGTGGGATGCCTGGGAGTCATAATCTGCTGTCACCCTTTTACACTGAAAGAGCAGACTGGTATGAAGGTAATAAACAAGGTTGAGAAGGTGCATTTTTCCTATAGGTAAGAAACTGGATTAGCCCCAGAGAGTTAAAAAAAAAAAAAAGACACATTGTATGAACATAGATGAAGGGGAGAGGGAGATACAGGCTCCCAGTGCTGGAATGAATATGTCAGGGGAATAAAGGCACAAGATAAGGAATATAGTCAATGCTATTGTAACAGCAATGTAATGGAAAAGATGGTAGCTTCACTTGGGATGAACATACTGTAAAATCGCTAAGTTGTACACCTGAAACTAATGTAACATTGTGTCAACTATACTCAAATAAAAAAAACTATATATATAGTGTAATGAAAAACAAAATAAAAATAATTGAAGGAACTGAACATAAAGGCAGGATATTATTCTCCTAGGGCTATGATAACAAAGTGGGTGGCTTAGAACAACAGAAATTTATGCTTCACCGTTCTGGAGGCCAAAGTCTGAAGTCAAGATGTCAGCAAGCCCATGCTCCCTCTAAGTATAAAATTCTTCCATACCCCTTCCTAGTTCCTGGTGGCAGCTATCAGTTCTTGGCATTCCTTGGCTTACAGCTGCATCACTCCAATCTCCGCCTCTGTTGTACATGGCATACTCCCTATGTATCTGTGCCTCCACTTGGTCTTCCCTCTTTTTATAAAAGCACTAATCATATTGGATTATGGGCCCACTCCACTTTAGTATGACTTCACCTTAACTATACCTGCAGCCACACAATTTCCAAAAAAGGTCACCTTCTGGGGTACTGAAGCTTAGAGCTTTAACATAATTTTGGAGGACACAAATCAACCCATAGGAGGCAATAAAAACTGAGGTGCAAATTAACTCTGTATTTAGTGGATAAAATATATGCTGAGAATTTCAGCCTGGATGCAAGAAATAGGCACAGATTTACCTCTAAAAATAATGAGGATACATGATCAACCACTGGAGTCAGAGTTTGTAAGATTTATGCCAACAAATTATAAAGGAAAACACAGAAATTGTGCATGGGTCCCAAGGGAAATTTATCCTAAGAGAGCTGATGAAATAGAATTGTGGGTGATTTAGAAAACACTATTATCAATAAAACTGTACATCATATACATGATTTTTTAAATAAGAGCTTAATTAGATTTGCTTTTTCAAATTTTTACAGTTCAGTAAAATTAATCATGGGCAGGATGGGAGTAATAATTTGGGGAAATATGACAGCATCAATGTATGCAGTTTTTTATGCTATACTTTAATCAAGGAACACATATTCTTTGATTCTAGAATATCTATCATAAATTAGAATATCAAATTCAATGGATGTATATCAGGTCAAAAAATATTATGGTAAGTGTTAAAACTTTTCTTAATTTTAACCTTGGAGTTCTTGAGTATTTGATCTGAAATACTTCTTTTGTTACATTATTTTTAGAAGATATTATATATTGTATGTGAATTCTAGGAATTTCCTCTGTAATCTAAATTTGCATATCCAACTTCTTACTTGAAAATACCACGGAGAGGTATCACCAAAATCTAATGTTGAATATGTCCCTAAGGTAACTATGTCATCTGCCGATATTCTTATTTCCCGCAGTA